>NC_057714.1:119426481-119430250 GCF_004010195.1 Chiloscyllium plagiosum | reverse complement strand
CTTGTAAATCTTTTCTGAACCTTTTCAAGTTTCACAACACATTTCCGATAGGAAGGAGACCAGAAATGCATGCAATATTCCAACAGTGGCCTAACCAATGTCCTGTACAGCCGCAACATGACCTCCCAACTCCTGTACTCCATGCTCTGACCAATAAAGGAAAGCATATCAAACACCTTCTTCACTATCCTATCTACCTGCGACTCCACTTTCAAGGAGCTATGACCCTGCACTCCAAGGTCTCTTTGGTCAGCAACACTCCTGAGGACCTTACCATTAAGTGTATAAGTCCTGCTAAGATTTGTTTTCCCAAAATGCAGCACCTCGCATTTATTGGAATTAAACCCCATCTGCCACTTCTCAGCCCATTGGCCCATCTGGTCCAGATCCTGTTGTAATCAGAGGCAACCCTCTTTGCTGTCCACAACACCTCAAATTTTGGTGTCATCTGCAAACTTACTAACTGTATCTCTTATGCTCGCATCCAAATCATTTATGGAGATGACAAAAAAATAGAGGGCCCAGCACCGATCCTTGTGGCACTCCACTGGTCACAGGCCTCCAGTCTGAAAAACAACCCTCCACCTTCACTTTCTGTCTTCTACATTTGAGCCAGTCCTGTATCCAAATGGCGAGTTCTCCCTTTATTCCGTGAGATCTAACCTTCCTAACCAGTGTCCCATGGGGAACCTTGTCGAACACTTTATTGAAGTCTATATAGATCACATCTACTGCTCTGCCCTCAATCTTCTTTGTTACTTCTTCAAAAAACTCAATCAAGTTTGAGACATGATTCCCCATGCACAAAGCCATGTTGACTATCCCGAATCAGTCCTTGCCTTTCCAAATACATGTCCATCCTGTCCCTCAGGATTCCCTCCAACGTCATGCTCACTGGTCTATAGTTCCTGGCTTTTCTTTACCACCCTTCTTAAATAGTGGCACCACGTTTGCCAACCTCCTGTCTTCTGGCACCTCACCTGTGACTATCGATGATACAAATATCTCAGCAAGAGGCCATATCTTCTCAAGGAACTTACCTATCACAGATGTTAAGCTTCCTGATCAATAGTTCCCAGAATTTTCTCCGCAGCCCTTAAACAATGGCACATCATTTCTATCATCCAGTCTTCTGGGACCTCACTTGTGGTGAATGATACAACCAGAGCGCCTGCAATTTCTTCTCTAACCTCTTGCAGCTTTCTTGGATATATCTGATCAGGATGAGGAGATTTATCTACCTTCATACATTCTAATACATCCAATACCTCCTCTACTGTGATATCGACCATCCCCAAGATCCAAGTCTTCATGTTTTTCTGCATGGCAAAGATAGAAAAACACATTCATCGAGAACCTTGCCCATCTCTTGCAGTTCTACACAAACATATCCACTTGAGCTTGAGGAGCCCAATTCTCTCTAGTTATTCTTTTATATATACTTACAGAACCTCTTTAGATTTACCCTAATCTTCTCAGCCAAGGCTATCTGGTTTCCCCTTTTCACCCTCCTAGAGTCATAGTCAGAGGTGGACAGCATGGAAACAGACCCTTCGGTCCAATCCACCCATGCCAATCAGCTATCCCAACCCAATCTAGTCCCACCTACCAGCACCCGGCCTATATCCCTCCAAACTCTTCCTATTCATATACCCATCCAAATGCCTCTTAAATGTTGCAATTGTACCAGCCTCCACCACTTCCTCTGGCAGCTCATTCCATACAAGTACCATCCTGTGTGAAAATGTTGCCCCTTAGGTCTCTTTTATATCTTTCCCCTCTCACCCTAAACCTATGCCCTCTAGTTCTGGACTCCCCGACCCTAGGGAAAAGACTTGGCCTATTTATCCTATCCAGGCCCCTCAATTTTATAAACCTCTATAAGGTCACCCCTCCGCCTCCGCACTCCAGGGAAAACAGCCCCAGCTTGCTCAGCCTCTCCCTATAGCTCAAATCCTCCAACCTTGGCAACATCCTTGTAAATCTTTTCTGAACCCTTTCAGGTTTCACAACATCCTTCTGATAGGAAGGAGACTAGAATTGCACGCAATATTTCAACAGTGGCATTACCAATGTCCTGTACAGCTGCAACATGACCTCCCAACTCCTGTACTCAATACTCTGACCAATAAAGGAAAGCATACCAAACACCTTCTTCACTATCCTATCTACCTGCGACTCCAATTTCAAGGAGCTATGAACCTGCACTCCAAGGTCTTTTTGTTCAGCAACACTCCTAGGACCTTACCATTAAGGTGTATAAGTCCTGCTAAGATTTGCTTTCCCAAAATGCAGATGAATGAATTAAACTCCATCTGCCACTTCAGCCATTGGCCCATCTGGTCAAGTTCTGTTGTAATCTGAGATAACTCTCTTCGCTGTCCACTACACCTCCAATTTTGGTGTCATCTGCAAACTTTTAACTGTACCCCTTATGCTCGCATCCAAATCATTTATGTAAATGACAAAAACTAGAGGACCCAGCATCAATCCTTGTGGCATTCCACTGGTCATAGGCCTCCAGTCTGAAAAACAACCCTCCACCACCACCCTCTGTCTTCTATGTTTGAGCCAGTTCTTTATCCAATTGACTAGTTCTCCCTGTATTCCGAGAGATCTAACCTTGTTAATCAGACTCCCATGGGGAACCTTGTTGAACGCCTTACTGAAGTCCATATAGATCACATCTACCGCTCTGCCCTCATCAATCTCTTTGTTACTTCCTCAAAAAACTGTCAAGTTTGAGAGACATGTTTTCCCACACACAAAGCCATGTTGACTGTCCCTAATCAGTCCTTGCCTTTCCAAATACATGTACATCCTGTTCCTCAGGATTCCCTCCAACAACTTGCCCACCACCGATGTCAGGCTCGCTGATGTATAGTTCCCTGGCTTGTCCTTACCACCATTCTTAAACAGTGGCACCAGTAGCTCCAGTTTTCTGGCACCTCACCTGTGACTATCAATGATACAAATATTGAGAAAGAGGCCCAGCAATCACTTCTCTAACTTCCTACAGAGTTCTCGGGTACACCTGATCAGGTCCTGGAGATTTATCCACCTTTAACCGTTTCAAGACATCCAGCACTTCCTCCTCTGTAATATGGACATTTTGCAAAATGTCACCATCTATTTCCCTACAGTCCAGATCTTCCACATCCTTTTCCATGTTAAGAACTGATGCAGAATACTCATTTAGTATCTCCCCAGTTTTCTGTGGCTCCACACAAAGGCCACCTTGCTGATCTTTGTGGGGCCCTATTCTCTCCTTAGTTACCTTTTTATCCTTAATGTATTTGTAAAAAGTCTTTGGATTCTCCTTAATTCTATTTGCCAACGCTATCTCACGTCCCCTTTTTGCCATCCCAATTTCCCTCTTCGGTATACTCCTACTGCTTTTATACTCTAAGGATTCACTCGATCTATCCTGTCTATACCTGATATATGCTTCCTTCTTTTTCTTAACCAAAACCCTTAATTTCTTTAGTCATCTAGCATTCCCTATACCTACCAGCCTTTCCTTTCACCCTGACAGGAATATACTTTCTCTGAATTCTTGTTATCTCACTTCTGAAGGCTTCCCATTTTCCAGCCATCCTTTTATCTGCGAATATCTGTCCCCAATCAGCTTTCAAAAGTTCTTGCCTAATACCATCAAAATTGGCCTTCCTCCAATTTAGAACTTCAACTTTTAGATCTGGTCTATCCTTTTCCATCATTATTTTAAAACGAGTACAATTATGGTCGCTGGCCCCAAAGTGCTCCCCCA
>NC_057714.1:119422569-119425709 GCF_004010195.1 Chiloscyllium plagiosum | reverse complement strand
CCATGTTTCTGTAATTGCTATGATATCCCAGTCCCATGTTCCTAACCATGCCTGGAGTTCATCTGCCTTCCCTGTTCAGCCCCTTGCATTGAAATAAGTGCAATTTAATTTATTAGTCCAACCTTGTCCCTGCCTGCCCTGACTGTTTGACTTGTTTCTGTTCTCAACTGTACCCGTCTCAGATCGATCTCTTTCCTCACTATCTCCCTGGGTCCCACCCACACACCTTACTAGTTTAAATCCTCCCAAGCAGCTCGAACAAATTTCCCTCAAGTATATTAGTCCCCTTCCAATTTAAGTGCAATTTGTCCTTCTTGTACAGGTCACTTCTACCCCAAAAGAGATTCCAATGATCCCAAAATGTGAATCCTTCTCCCATACACCAGCTCCTCAGCCATGCATTCATCTGCTCTATCCTCCTATTCCTGCCCTCACTAGCTCGGTGCACTGGGAGTAATCCAGATATTACTCTCTCGGACCTCCTTTTTAAATTTCTGCCTAACTCTCTAATCGCCTTTCAGAATCTCAACCTTTTCCCTTCCTATGTTATTGGTTCCAATGTGGACAATGACCTCTTGCTGGCCCATCTCCCCAGTGAGAACATTCTGCATCCTCAGACATCCTTGATCCTGGCATTAGGGAAGCAACACACCATTCTGCTTTTTCGCTGCTGGCCACTGAAACATCTGTCTGTGCCTCAAACTAGAGAATCCCCTAACACAATTGATCTCTTGGAACCCGACATACCCCTCGCTGCATTAGAACCAGTCTCCATACCAGAAACTTGGCTGTTCATGCTACGTTCCCCCTGAGACTCCATCACTCCCTACATTTTCCAAAACAGCATACCTGTTTGAAATGGGTATTGCCACAAAAGACTCCTGCACTAGCTACCTACCTCTCTTACCTTTCCTGGAGCTAATCCATCTATGAGACTGTATCTGAGACCTTCCCCCCTTCCTATAACTGCCATCCATCACATACTGTTGCTGTTGCAAATTCCTCATCGCTTCGAACTGTCTCTCCAACTGATCCATTCGATCTGATAAGATTCGCAGCCAGTAGCATTTATGGCCGATATAATCCGCAGTAACCCTTAAACTCTCACATCTGACAAGTACATATCAATTTATTAAAGGCCACTTTTGCTCCTTCACAATCTATAGACCTAGAAAATACACCACCTTATTCCTCTACAAACACTGCCCCAGGTTAAATTAATAGTTATGGCTGATGTTTTAAGTTTAATCAAGAGACATATCTCCAAAAACATAATCAAGAAAGAACCTACTCTACTCACTACTGCAGATTCTCTGTAGGCCACACTTAAAACAACAATTAACTCATCTGATTCTGTGCTGTGAACTTCATCCAACAGTTCCTCCAAGATCAGTTATGAATTTCACTGTTTGATAATTTTCCCAGACGCACTCCAATGTCCAGCAATACACAAATTCAAACATCAAAGGCAGTAACTGTGCAGGTTCTCTTTCTCACTCTCCTGATTTCCTTTTTTCAGTAACCTCTTGTATATACCTCCAGGGATCCCCTTGATCAAAACTGACAGTACCCAAGCCATACCTCATTTTTCTGGTCAAAGCCTCAATATCTCTTGTCACCTAGGGTTCCCTATTCCTGTGAACCATGCTTTTCACCTTCAGAGGAACATATAATCCTTGAACACTAGCTAGCTCACTTTTAAAGGCTTCCCGCTTGCTGGAGGTCCCTTTGCCTACAAACAAACCACTCCAATCAACCCCATAAGCTCTTGTCTGGTTCCCTCAAAATTAACCTTGTCTCAGTTTAGAACTTGAACCTGTGGACAGGTTTTGTCCCTTTCCATAACTATTTTAAATTTAAAACTATGGTCACTGGTCCCAAAGTGCTCCCCCACTGTCATCTCCATCACACATCCTACCCTATCAGTCAATGAAAGCAAGCATGCAGGTACAGCAGGCAGTGAAGAAAGCTAATAGCATGCTGGCCTTCATAACAAGAGGAATTGAGTATAGAAGCAAAGAGGTCCTTCTGCAGTTGTACAGGGTCCTGGTGAGACCGCACCTGGAATATTGTGCGCAGTTTTGGTCTCCAAATTTGAGGAAAGACATTCGGGCTATTGAGGGAGTGCAGCGTAGATTCACGAGGTCAATTCCCAGAATGGCAGGACTATTGTACGATTGGAGCAACTGGGCTTGTATACATTTGAGTTTAGAAGGCTGAGAGGGGATCTGATTGAGACATAAGATTATTAAAGGATTGGACACTCTGGAGGCAGGAAGCATGTTTCCACTGATGGGTCAGTCCCGAACCAGAGGACACAGTTTAAAAATAAGGGGTAGGCCACTTAGAACAGAGTTGAGGAGAAACATCTTCACCCAGAGAGTGGTGGGTGTATGGAATGCTCTGCCCCAGAAGGCTGTGGAGGCCAAGTCTCTGGATACTTTCAAGAAAGAGTTTGATAGAGCTCTTAAGGATAGTGGAATCAAGGGTTATGGGGATAAGGCAGGAAGAGGATGATCAGCCATGATCATAATGAATGGTGGTGCTGGCTCAAAGGGCAGAATGGCCTACTCCTGCACCTATTGTCAATTGTCTATTTCCCAAGACTAGGTCAAGTTTTGCCACTTTCCAAGTAGGATCCTATATATAACTTTCCTGACCTCGCAACAAATTCCACCCCATCTAAGTCCTTAACACTCCAGCAGACCTAGCCTATGTTAAGAAAATTAAAATCCCCCAACTCTGACACCTGCTATTACTCCTACAGGTCTCCCCACATATTTGTTCCTCTAATTCCCATTTGTACTCTGCACTGGCTGTGCTTTAGGCCTTGCTTTTTATACTCTTAATGCCTGCCCTGTTTCAAGAACCAGATCTAATCAGTTGACTTAATCAGCTTAATTGAGCTGAAAATGTGTTGCTGGAAAAGCGCATTAGGTCAGGCAGCATCCAAGGAACAGGAGAATCGACGTTTCGGGCATAAGCCCTTCTTCAGGAATGAGGAAAGTGTGTCCAGCAGGCTAAGATAAAAGGTAGGGAGGAGGGACTTGGGGAAAGGGCTTTGGAAATGTGATAGGTGGTGGGAGGTCAAGGTGAGGGTGATAGGCCGGAGTGGGGTGGGGGCGGAGAGGTCAGGAAGA
>NC_057714.1:119410354-119421913 GCF_004010195.1 Chiloscyllium plagiosum | reverse complement strand
CTAACCTGCAATCTTCTTCCTGACCTCTCTGCTCCCACCCCCACTCCGGCCTATCACCCTCACCTTTACCTCCTTCCGCCTATCGCATTTCCAAAGCCCCTCCCCCACGTCCCTCCCCCCTACCTTTTATCTTAGCCTGCTGGACACACTTTCCTCATTCCTGAAGAAGGGCTTATGCCCGAAACGTTGATTCTCCTGTTCCTTGGATGCTGCCTGACCTGCTGCGCTTTTCCAGCAACACATTTTCAGCTCTCATCTCCAGGATCTGCAGCCCTCACTTTCTCTTAATCAGCTTAATTAGCTGCTCTCTCTGTGCAACCACACTGGGAGAGCTTGTTTAAAATTTGCTTAGGCCTGAAAGAAAAGGAAAACAATTCATAAATGCCTACCTTTCCTTTACCCACTGTTTTAGATTTTAACAAGGCAAAGGATTAAAATTTATTTTAATTAATCTTAAGATTAGCCTACCACACTTAGCTCAACTTCTGGCCTTTTCATTCTCTGCAGTTCACACTCTTGTGTTTCAATTAGATTTTCTAAACTTCATTCAATAAAATCCAGTATAAACATAACAAGGTTTTCAACAGGACCTTTAATTATGAGATTACAATTTAAACCTATGTCAGATCTAAAATATTTGTTGTAAAGCCTTCAATAAACCCATCTTTCAGACCACATTTGACACAGAGAGGGAGAATTAAAGTTGAGGAAGTGGCGGTGTCAAGTAAGTAAATAGGATATTCAAGAAAGATTCTTTGAAGTTTAGAGATGGAATGTTTGTCTGCTCTGGCTGGGTAGGGCATTATATCTTCATAACGGTGGCACAATGGTTAGCACTGCTGCCTCACGGCACCATGGATTCGGGTTCAATTCCAGCCTCAGGTGGCTGTCTGTGTAAAATTTGCACAATCTCCCCATGTCTGCATGGGTTTCCTCAGGGTTCTACAGTTTCCCCTCTACAGTCCAATAATGTGCAGATTAGGTGGATTCGCCATGCTAAATTGCTCATAGAGTCAAGGAACGAGCAGGTTAGGTGGATTAGCTACGGGAAATGCAGGATGATGCAGTGGGGTTGGGTCTGAGTGGAATACTCTTTGGAGGGTCGATGCAGACTCGATTGGCTGAATGGCCTGCTTCCCACACTGTAGGGATTCTATCATTCTACGAGCCTTATTAGAAGCTAATCAATAAAACTCATTAACACAGAAGCTACAAATCCAAATTTGCTTTGTCCATATTATGAGAAGAGTTACTCAGATATTGAACAGCTCATTGTATTGAGTACCTTGATTTATTTTGTGAACACTGTGATCTTCTTTCTTCAATGACAGCAAGAAGCATGACCGCAGATTCACTTGAAATGAGTTACGACTCACTGGAACCATGGTATCGCAGTCGTAAGTACAAAAGTTTTCAATTGAAATTCATTTTCACTATGATATGGAATTGGAAGGTATTGATGTTCTAACAATCTGTGGGATTACACAGGAAGGCACTAATTCTTGTCCACAATTGAGGGAATGGTGAAACCCAGCAAGGGGATAAGAGCACAGACAATGGGTTTGAGCATTTTAAACAATGGAAATCACATGCTCCCAGGGTTGATATTTGGTTAGTACAGTGTTATTTGGCTTGTGAATCAAAATAACAGAATGTGCCTTCGTAGATGGAAAGGAACAGCATCTCTAAATGCAGATTTCAAGGTGCATAGATCTTTTACTTCACAGATCAGACTGGGAGAGTAATAGTATACATGCATTGAATGGGGTGAAAATATGTACGAACCTCACTCTATGTATAGGAGATTATGAGGTGATTGCATTGCGTTGACAAGTTGTGAATACAGATGATCTCTTTCTGTGAAGCTATATGATGTGGATGGATGAAAGCAAGTCTCAAGATTCTGTTATTACACGGGAGAAGTATGTAATGGGGCCATTGAGAAAATGACCCGATTAGTTGTTGTGTGAATGTTTGTTGAAGGTTATATATTGACCAGAACATTGAAGAATCACTTCTTCCTATAATGGCCTGCAATCTTCTACTTTCCTTTGAGAAAACAGCTTGTTTTTTAGTTTATCTAATGCTCAAACTTCTGGAGTGTGACATCTAACCACATCCTTCTGACACAGAGGTAAAAGTGCCACAGATGACTTCTACATTGGGGAAATTGTGAGACTGGAGAGACAGCAACTTTAGCTTTGTATGAAAGTAGAGGGGAAATTAATATTTCGGTGGTTTAAGGGTATGAAGTGGGCAAGCAGTTATCACTGGCCTGACAAACGTATCTTTCCTTGAAAAATGTACCAATTTGAGACAACTATTTTTTCCTGTTTATGATGTTCTTGAATAAATGCAGTGACAAACATTGTCAAATATGGAGCAAGTCAGTGACCTAAGCTCTAGGAGAAAGTGAGAAAAAAGCACAGCAAGTCAGGCATGACATGCTTATGCCCAAAATGATGATTCTCCTGCTCCTCAGATGCTGCCTGACCTGCTATACTTTTTCCAGTACCACACTTTTCAACTAATGATCTAAGCTTTGCCTGTCAGTGTTATAAAACATGCCTATTTTTATCAATTAGGTTAAAGCTTTGAACAGTTTCATTATTGTGCAGTGTGAACACTGGGAACTTCTTTCTTTAATGAGCAGGTGAATTGAGTGCAGATTCACTTGAGCTATCAAAGTCTTCTTGCCGTAAATACAATCATAGATAACCTTAAAATGGAAAGTATTAAGGTTTATTTAATGAAAGGCAATTGGAAGGATTTTGAGTATTTATTATCTAAACTCTTGAGTGTTAAATAGCAATCATTGATTCCTCAGCTCTGTTCACTTAGCTTGTCAATGTATGTAGAGACCAGAATACCAGTTGGTCAATGCTAAATGTTATGAAGATGTGGGTATACTGTGCCTTTAAGAAAGTTAAAATCTGGCAGAACTACCTGAGAGCACCAAGTGTTCTCAATAAGGTGCAATGTAGCATGTGGTCCAGCAGTTAGTGTAGCTGGTTGCCTGGAGACAAAAACAGATTTGAATTAGGCCAAGGTTAAAAATCACACAACACCAGGTTATAGTCCAACAGGTTTAATTGGAAGCACTAGCTTTTGAAGCGCTGCTCCTTCATCAGGTGATTGTGGAGTACACGATTGTAAGACACAGAATTTATAGCAAAAGTTTACAGTGTGATGTAATGAAATTATACATTGAAAAATACCTTGACTATTTGTTAAGTCTCTCACCTGTTAGAATGACCATGTTAGTTTCACTTCTTTCATATGTAATTTGGAAAACTTTTTTTAAAAGTTACATTCTCAAGTGAACTTTAACAATTGATGTCAGCCCAGAAAATGTGTTGAAGGCGTTAGCCCCCTGTGTGCTGCTGTCTGTGCCGTAATATTTAGACTGATTCTAATCTAAAAAAATGAATTAAAAGAATCTTACATGGATTCATGCAGTTTTTGAGCAAAGTACAATGTAACTCTGCAAGTACAAATTCACCCCACAAAGGTGCATCATGTGTGTGTGTGTGTGTGTAGGAGTGTCTGTTTTTGTGCGTGTGTTTAGTGCAGCAGGGTCACCTGTAGTGTGACATGAACCCAAGGTCCCGGTTAAGACCATCCCTATAGGTATTGAACTTAGCTATCAGCCTCTGCTCGGCCACTTTTCACTGCTGCCTGTCCCAAAATCCCCCTTGGAGGATGGTCACCCAAAGGTCTGAAGTTGAATATCCCGGATTGCTGAAGTGTTCTCCAAGTGGGAGGGAACACTCCTGTGTGTTGATTGTTGTGCGGTGCCATGATGAGGGAGCAGCGCTCCGAAAGCTAGTGCTTCCAATTAAACCTGTTGGACTATAACCTGTTGTATGATTTTTAACTTTGTGCACCCCAGTCCAACACTGGCAGCTCCAAATCTTGAATTAGGCGAATCAGTTTAAATTATACCCCAAACTGTTAAGACACAGGGTAAACCCTCCTGCTTAATTTAAACCAGCCACACAGAAAAAAATTATCCCGTGCAGTAATCTGTGAAAATTTGAGAGGTCAAGACTATTTAAAATAAAAATCAACAACTTTATTTCTTAAAGTACAGCAGAGAATAATTAACTAACAACTATTTACAACTCCTTCCTCTAACCTCTTTACTTTTCACTTTGTGCTGTGACTTATGATAGTGGGACTGGGTTACCACACAGTCTAGGAAAATACCAGGATATTTGTTTTTTAACTCCTCAGTTTCTTGGTTTTCCTTGGGCTTCTCCACAACAAGGGGAGTAACTCCCACCTTGGACCCTGCCAAATCATTCCCAAGAACAAACTGAATTCCTGGAACTGACACTGTCAATCACTCCCACTATAACTTCCCCAGTCTTGAGTTGGCACTCCAACTTGATCTTACATAGGGAATCACTAAGTTTTTATCCATCTATCCCACAAATTACCATACTCTCAGGTATCAAATCAGAAAGAGTGCATATTCGCTCATTCCTTACTATCAGCAGCTGGTTGGATCCTGTATCTCTCAAAGTTATAACTTCTTGTCCTTCTCCCCCTGTACTTTCTGAGTAAACATTACTCACAGAGGCGAATTCTTTGTAGATATCAGGTACTAACTCCATATCCAGCCCCTGCCCATGCTGTGCACTCTCCTGCAGCTCCTTGGCTCTTCTTCGGTCTCCTTTACTACCTTCCCTAATGCCACTGGCTTATCTTCTTTTACCACATTTTTTCCTACAGCGCCTTTCTTTAATGACCATTACTGTGTCTCTCATGTCCCACCTTCTGGCAGTGAAAACACCTTTTCCAGTGCCCTTCTGAAGCCACCGGGGCTGTAATTTTTTGTGTTCCACTCCATTACAGTGAAAACATCTGATGCCTTTCACCACCTGTCCACCCTCTTGGCCTATTTTTTATCCTGTGGTAAATTCTTACCAGTGTTCTCCAATCTTGGTTTCGTAGTGTAGGATCCCCCCATCTCCTAACATCTATCCCTCATTGGATGAAATTCTGGCCGTAACTTGTCTTATGCACCAACATGTACTCATCTGCTAATTCTGCTGCCCTTCTCACTTCCTAACTTTCTGTTCTTCCACGTGAATTCTTACCATCTCTGGAAGTGAGTTTTTAAACTCCTTCAGCAGAATAATCTCTCATAGAGCCTCAAAGGTCCTATCTATTTTCAAAGCACAAACCCATTTATCAAACTATGCTTAATTCTTTTGAACTCAACATGAGCCTGACCTGGTTCCTTCTTTGTGTTTCTGAACCGCTGTATATATGCTTTTGGTACAAATTCATAAGGTCTTAAAATAGCCTGTTTAACCTCTTCATAACCTCTTGACCCCTTATCTGACAGCATGGCAAACATCTCACTAGCTCTGCCTACCAGCTTAGTCTGAACTAGCATTACCCATAAATTCTCAGACCTCTCCATTTGCCTAGCCAATTTTTCAAATGAAATACAGAAGGTTTCAACATCTTTCTCATCAAATGTGGCAGAGTTTTGAAATATTTATAAATACCATTACCTTCTCTTTTAATCTCCATCCTGTTAACTTGACTTTGCTAACTAAGTCACAACTTCTCAAGTTCACATTTTCTCTCTTTTTGCACACTAAGAACCTTCTCTTTCTATTTCCTCTCTCTCTCTTTCTCTCTCCCTTTCTTCTCTCTCTTTACTCAGCCAAGAACCTTCTCTCTCTTTCTTTTCCCTCTCTCTTCCTCTCTCTCTCTTTCTTTCTTCCCCCTCTCTCTGTTTATCTTCTAACTCCATTTTCCTCAATTGTAATTTAAGTTTTTCTACCTCCACTGCACTTGTCTGTTGCTCTGACACACCTAATTGTTTGAGTAATTCCCTTCCAATTTCAGCTTTTCTTTTGTCCTTGGTTAAACCCAAATCTAACTTATTTGCTAATTCTAAAAGCATGGCTTTTTACTTTTCTTCTAAACTTTCTTGGCAAATTTGCGAATCATCTTCAAATCCCAGAACCTCGTTAGCAATTTTAAGAGCCATTTCTCTCACTTTTAATTTAATCAACCACAAATCACTGAAATTAAACAATTTGTCTTACCTACATTTTACTTAAAGATCTAGAACACTAACCTGCAAGTGTTTAAATCTGCTGGGATTTTTCGTACCGCAAATCTATTCAAATCTCTCTGAACCAGTTCAAATCACAACAACGAGCCCCCAAACCCCAGATAGGTTAGAAGAAGGAGTTGTAAATAATTGTTAGTTAACTAGTCTCTGTTATACTTTAAGAAATAAAGTTGCTAATTTTTATTTTAATCAGCTCATGGCCTCTCAAATTTTCACAGATCACTGCATGAGATAAATCTTTTCTGTGTTGCTGGTTTAAATTAAGAACAAAAACCAAAGAAAATTTACAGCCCAGGAACAGGCCCTTCAGCCCTCCAAGCCAATCCATATCCACTGTCCAAACCTGTCGCCCAATTCCTAAGCTTCTGTATCCCACTGCTCCCCACTTACTCATGCATCTGTCCAGATGCATCTTAAATGAATCTACTGTGCCTGCCTCTACTACCTCTGCCAGCAACGCGTTCCAGGCACCTACCACCCTCTGTGTAAAGTACTTGCCGCATGTATCCCCTTTAAACTTTTCACCTCACACCTTGAAAGCGTGACCTCTCATTTTTGAACCCCTCGCCCTGGGAAAACGATTATCTCTATCTATCCTGTCTATAGCTTTCATGGTTTTGTGGACCTCAATCAGGTTCCCCCTCAATCTCCTTTTTCCTAATGAAAACAATCCTAATCTACTCAACCTCTCTTCATAGCTAGCACCTTCCACTTCATAGCTAGCACCTTCCATACCAGGCAAAATCCTCGTAAACCTTCTCTGCACCCTCTCCAAAAGCATCCATATCCTTTTGGTAATGTGGCAGCCAGAACTATACACAGTATTCTAAATGCGGCCGAACCAACGTCGTATACAATTTTAACATGACCTGCCAGCTCTTATACTCAATATCCCATCCGATGAAGGCAAACATACCATATGCCTTTTAACTGGTTATATCCCATTGAAGCTTAGCAGTAGTGTTTTAAAAACAAAGCCTTATATCTGGTAGAATTGTAATAGGAAGTGAACCAATAAGCAACAAATTTACAGTTAGGGTCATGGATAATTGAATTAAGAATGGCTGAAGCTTGAATGGAGGACATTTGGTTTGTTGTGTCCATGCCAGCTCTGTACATGAACAACTCGACTGATTGAATTATTCTGAATGTGTTATTACAAATGAGCAGCTGAACCTGTATGTTGAAGTTAAAGTATTTTACTGAGTTAATGAATGCATCCTATCCTTTATTGTTTAAATATATTTAGTATTAGTATTTGGAGTTATTACTTTCCAATAGGTTGAGCAGATGTGAAGAGAATGATACGCAGACGTAGAATATGTCTATCCACATAATGAGTTATTATTGTTTACGAGCAGCTAACTGTAATCGTTACTTTCACCAGAGCATACTGTAAATACTAAAGTATTCCTTCTTTAATGGTAGCATATTCATTCAGTGTGGATGCTCTAGAAGTGACAGAGTCTGGACCTTATGCATGTAAGTACCATTGTTTTGAAGTCACTTAGGTTGTTTCAGAAAAATGTAAAAGAAGGAGCCATTGATGATCCAACACTATGGATCTGAACAGCGACGAACTGCTTTTTATTGTAATTCTGTTTGGTTAGCATACCAAGTCAAGTGCAGTTCAAGTTAGTGATAATACATCAAGAGTGGAAAGTTCTTGGATCAACTCAGGTGATGCTGAGTTAGATTAATCTTAGGTGGACCCTCATGATTTGGAAGAGTAGATTGCCTCCATGACAAAAGGCAAAATCTGGAGGAGGAGGAGGGTGCTATTTTTGATATTTTGAAACACCCCATTCAGATGTTTTCTGGCACATCTCTGGAGCCAGTGGGAATTTAACCCAGCTTTCTGGCTCAAATATAAGAAGACCACCATTGTGGTCTTCACGACCCCTTATTTACATGGGATATTTAAAGAATATCTATTAATGGGTGGCTCAGAAAAAGGAAGTACCCCTACTGGAGAGTTATGCTAAGATTGTTGAAAGAGAAGTTTGAATGGGTAGCAAGGAGACGGGGAATATCCTGCATAGATGGTAATAGATGGTTCATGACAGTTATAAGTCCAATCTGCAATCCATTACATGTACAAAAGACCCTGAATCCCACTATTTGGTTGTTTGAAACTTTAATAATGTAGACATGTAAAATCTATCAAATGTATGCTGCAACTTGCATGTGTGCTCATTTCAACTGTGATCATAAACTACAAACAGTAGACAGACTCATGTTTGAGAAATTACACATATGGTTCAACACCAGAAACTCTCAGCTGGAAGCAAAGCAATAAATTTATGTAATTGGGCAAAAGATATTACAAATGAGGACAGTTATCTGTAAGTAGAAATATAATTATTGTATTGAGAGCTGCTAAACCTTCAAAACTTTATAGAAGTTGTATAGAAGCATTTGTCTCAAAAAGTTAGGAACAGTAGAATACTCAGATCTGTTCCTACCAGCTAACTGCATTCAACCCATTCATGATTTTGTAATGTGAGTTTCTCCTTTTTGATAGCTGCATGTCAAATGAGTGATGATTCACTTGAGCTGCCAAAGTCAACAGCTACAGTAGGCCGTAAGTACGATTCTGGATACATTTCAGTTGAATGACATTGGGGTTTGTCCCCAAAGATCCATTGGAAGGAGTTTCAATGCTATAATCCAAGTCTGTAATAATTTTCAGCAGCAAAGTTCTCAGCTAAACACCACAAAAAAAAAACCTCTTCAAAAACAATCAGGGCAAAAGAAAAATAAATGAGTGTTATTCTCACTTAAAAATGACTAAAAAAGGCAAAGACCAAATTATTTGTTCTCATGATATTTATTAAGCAATTAATATTGGCCAGAAGAACAAAGAACAAAGAAAATTACAGCACAGGAACAGGCCCTTTGGCCCTTCAAGCCCTGTGCCAATCCAGATCCTCAATCTAAAACTGTCACCTATTTTCTAAGGATCTGTATTCCTCTGCTCCCTGCCCATTCATGTATCTATCTAGATACATCTTAAATGACGCTATCGTGCCCGCCTATACCACCTCCCCTGGCAACTTGTTCCAGGCACCCACCACCCTCTCTGTGAAGAACTTTCCATGCATGTCTCCTTTAAACTTACCCCCCCACCTTGAACTTATGACCCCTAGTAATTGAGTCCTCCATTCTGGGGAAAAGCTTCTTACTATCCACTCTGTCTATACCTCTCATGATTTTGTAGACCTCAATCAGGTCCCCCCTCAATATCTGCCTTTCTAATGAAAACAATCTTAATCTACTCAACCTCTCTTCATAGCCAGTGCCGTCCATACCAGGCATCATCCTGGTGAACCTCCTCTGTACCGTCTCCAAAGCACCCACTTCTTTTTGGCAATGTGGCAACGAGAACTATACGAAGTATTCCAAATGTGGCCGAACCAAAGTCTTACACAACTGTAACATGACCTGCCAACTCTTGTACTCAATACCCTGTCCAATGAAAGAAAACATGTCTTTTGCCTTCTTGACCACTCTATTGACCTGAGTTGCCACCTTCAGGATATAATGGACCTGAACACCCAGATCTCTTTGTACATCAATTTTCCCCAGGGCTTTTCCATTTACTGTATAGTTCGCTCTTGAATTGGATCTCCCAAAATGCACCACCTTGCATTTCCCCGGACTGAGCTCCATCTTCCATTTCTGTGCCCAACTCACCTATCTCTCTATATTCTGCTGTATTCTCTGACAGTTCCCTTCACTATCTGCTACTCCAACAATCTTAGTGTCATCTACAAACTTGCTAATCAGACTACCTATGCCTTCCTCCAGAACTGATTTGGAGGAGCTGGTGTTGGACAGAGGTGGAAAAAGTTGAGAAGTGTGATGTTGGAAAAACACAGCAGGCCAGGCAGCATCCGAGGAGCAGGAGAATCGACGTTTGGGCATAAGCCCTTATTCAGGAATGAGGCTGGTATGCCAAGCGGGCTGAGATAAAAGGTAGGGGCGCTGGGAATACGATAGGTGGAAGGAGGTGAGGGTGAGGGTGAGAGGCCAGAGACGGACTGGGACAGAGAGGTCGGGAAGAAGATTACAGATCAAGAGAGTGGTGCTGAATCCGGGGGTTGGGACTGAGATAAGGTGGGAAGAGGAAAAATGAGGAAGCTGAAGAAATCTACATTCATCCCATGTGGTTGGAGGGTTCCTGGGCGGAAGATGAGGCGCTTTTCCTCCAGGCATCGTGTGGCCAGAGTCTGGCAATGGAGGAGGCCAAGGACCTGCATATCCTTGGCGGAGTGGGAGGGGGAGTAAAAGTGTTGAGCCACGGGGTGGTTGGGTTGGTTGGTGCGGGTGTCCCAGAGGTGTTCCCTGAAACATTCCGCAAGTAGGCGGCCTGTCTCCCCAATGTAGAGGAGACCACATCGGGTGCAGCGGATACAGTAAATGATGTATGTGGAGGTGCAGGTGAATTTGCGATGGATATGGAAGGATCCATTGGGGCCTTGGAGGGAGGTGAGGGGGTGGTGTGGGTGCAAGTTTCGCACTTCTTGCGATTGCAGGGGAAGGTGCCGGGAGTGGAGGTTGGGTTGGTGGGTGGTGTGGACCTGATGAAGGAGTCATGGAGGAAGTGGTCTCTCTGGAACGCTGATAGAGGAGGGGAGGGAAATATATCCCTGGTGATAGGGTCTGTTTGGAGATGGCGGAAATGACCGAGGATGGTACAATGTATACGGAGGTTGGTGGGGTGGAAGGTGAGGACCAGTGGGGTTCTGTCCTGGTGGCGATTGGAGGGGCGGGGTTCAAGGGCGGAGGTGCGGGAAGTGGAAGAGATGCAGTGGAGAGCACGTCGACCATGTCGGAGGGGAAATTGCGGTCTTTGAAGAAGGAGGCCATTTGGGTTGTTCGGGAGTGGAATTGGTCTTCCTGGGAGCAGATGCGGCCGAGGCGAAAGAATTGGGAATATGGGATGGCGTTTTTACAGGGGACAGGGTGTCCCCCTTAGTCCAAGAACTCCCCACCTACGTTCGGCATACCACCCATGCCCTCCCACTCCTCCACCTCCTCCATGATTTTCGCTTTCCCAGCCCCCAACGCCTTATCTTCGCGATGGACTTCCAGTCCCTATACACTTCCATCCGCCATCACAAAGGCCTCCAAGCCCTCCACTTCTTCCTCTCCTGCCGACCCAACCAGTACCCTTCCACTGACATCCTCCTTCGACTGACTGAACTGGTCCTCATTCTTAACAACTTCTCCTTCCAATCCTCCCACTTCCTCCAAACCAAAGGAGTAGCCATGGGCACCCGCATGGGCCCCAGCTATGCCTGCCTCTTTGTAGGATATGTGGAACAGTCCATCTTCCGCAGCTACACTGGCACCACCCCCCACCTTATCCTCCGCTACATCGATGATTGTATTGGCGCTACCTCGTGCTCCCATGAGGAGGTTGAACAGTTCATCCACTTTACTAACACATTCCA
>NC_057714.1:119405091-119409603 GCF_004010195.1 Chiloscyllium plagiosum | reverse complement strand
TCTTCTTCCCGACCTCTCCGCCCCCACCCCCTTTCCGGCCTATCACCCTCACCCTCACCTCCTTCCACATATCGTATTCCCAGCGCCCCTACCTATTATCTCAACCCGCTTGGCACACCAGCCTCATTCCTGAATAAGGGCTTATGCCCGAAACGTCGATTCTCCTGCTCCTCGGATGCTGCCTGGCCTGCTGTGTTTTTCCAGCACCACACTTCTCAACTCTGGTCTCCAGCATCTGCTGTCCTCACTTTCTCCTTTTCAGAGGTGGACAATGTAAAGAGTCACACAACACCAGATTATACTCCAGCAGGTTTATTTGGAGGCACTTGTTTTGAAGTGCTGCTTCTTCATCAGGTGGTAAGCATCACTGATGAGCCCATTTTCTTCCAAATGGGAATAGATCCTATCCCTCAATATCTTTGCCAGCAGCTTCCCTGCCACTGACATTAGGCTCACCATTCTATTATTACCTGGATTATCCCTGCTACCCTTCCTAAACAAGGGGACAACATTAGCAACTCTCCAGTCCTTCGAGACCTCACCCATGTTCAAGGAAGCTGCAAAGATCACGGTTAAGGCCCCAGCTATTTCCTCTCTCACTTCCATCATTAACCTGGGTATATCCTGTCCAGACCTGGGTTCTTGTCCACCTTAATGCCTTTTAGAATGTCCAACACTTCCTCCTTGCCTTTGTTGACTTCATCTAGAGTTATCAAACATCTATGTCTAACCTCAACATCCGTAATGTCCCTCTCCTCATTGAATACCTTTGCAAATTACTCATTAAGAAACTCACCCATTTTCTCTGACTCCACACATAACTTTCCTCCTTTGCCCTTGAGTGGGTCAACTCTTTCTTTAGTTACCCTCTTGCTCCTTATATATGAATAAAAGGGATTTTCCTTAACCCTGTTTGCAAAAGTAACCCTGTTTGCTAAATAACTCCTCTGATTTTCTTCAAAGTAATGGTATGGAATATTTTACATCTACTTGAGACGGAAAACAAAACTTCAATCAGACTGTAAGACATGGGAGCAGAAATTGGGCCATTCAGCCCATTGAGTCTGCTCCACCATTCAAACATGGCTGATAAGTTTCTCAATGCCATTATGGCATTGAGAAACGATCTGTCCCCGTAACCCTTCATCGCCTTGATCCTCAGGAACCTCTGTATTTCAGTCTTAAATATATTCAGTGACCTGGTGTCCACAGCCTTCTGTGGAAATGAATTTCATGGATTCACCACTCTCTGGCTGAAGGCATTTCTCTTTATTTACACTCTAAAAGGTCTTCCCTTTATTCTAAGGCTGTGCGTTCAGGTTCTAGTCTGGGCCATTCAGTATTCTGTATGTTTCAATTAGAGCCCCCCTCATCCTTCTAATTCCCTTTGAATGTTAACCTAGAGTCCTCAAATGTTTCTCGTATGTTAAGCCTTTTATTCCTGGGAGTGTTGTCGTGATCCTCCTCTGGACCTGCTCCAGGGCTAAAACACCTTTTCTGAAGTATGGGGAACAAAATTGGGCACAATACTCCAAATGTGGTCTGATCAGAGTTTTTTACATCCTCAGAAGTACACCTCTGCTGTTATATTCAAATCCTCTTAAAATAAATGCCACCATTGCATTTGCCTTTCTAACTAATGGATCCACCTGCAAGATTACCTTGAGAGAATCCTGGACTCGAACTCCAAATGTCTTTGCACTTCAGACTCCTGAATTTTCTTTCCATTTAGAAAATAGTCCATGCCTCTATTTTTTTCTACTGAAGTGCATGACTTCATACTTTCCCACATTGTTCTCCATCTGATACTTCTTTTCTCACTCTCCTAACCTGTCCAAATCCTTCTGCAGCTTCCCTGCCACCTCAATGCTACCTGTCCTTCTACCATTCTACCTTCTACCTTTCTTTGTATCATCTGCAAAGTTAGATTCCAGGATCTAACCCACAACGAGGTTAGGCTAATCAGTCTCTAATTTTGTGTCTTTTGCCTTATCCTTTTTAAACAGAGGTGTCACGTTAGTGAGTTTCCAGTCCTCTGGGACCCTCCCTAATTCTAGCAATTCCTGAAAGATCACCTTTAATGCCTGCACTATCTCTTCAGCCATCTCTCTTAGAACTCTGGGGTGTAATCCATCTGGCGCAGGTCATTTACCCACCTTCAGCCTATGCAATTTTTCTAGCATCTTATCCTTGATGGTGGCCACCACACTCAACTCTGCTCCCTCACTCTCTTGAATTTTTGGGATATTATTTGTGTTTCCACCATGAAGACTGATGCAAAGTAATTTTTCAGTTCCTCAGCTATTTCCTTGTTCTCCCCTACCATCTCTCCAACGTCATTTCTCAGCAGCCCAATGTTCACTTTTGCCTCTCTTTTGCCCTTTATATGTCAACAGAAATACTTCCAGTCTTCCTTTATATTATTGGCTAGCTTACTTTCATTAATTTTTTTTTCTTTGTTGTCCTCTGTTGGTCTTTGTAAGATTCCCAATCCTCTTGTTTCCCACTGCCCTTTGCCACATCATATGCTCCCTCTTTGGCTTTTATGCTATTCCTGACTTCCCTAGTCAGCCATGGTTGTCTCATCCTCCCTGTACCATGCTTCGTTTTCCTCAGGATGAAACTCTGTTGTGTTTCCCGAATTATTCCTGGAAACTCCTGCCATTGCTGTTCCACTGTATTTCCTTCTAGGCTCCTCTCCCAGTCAATTCTACCCAGCTCCTCCCTCATGGCTCTGTCATTGCATTTATTCAGCTGTAATGCCATTACCTCTGATTCTATCTTCTCCTTCTCAAACTGCAGAGTAAATTCAATTATATTATGATCATTGCCTCCTTCAGGACTCCTTTACTTTAAGTTCCCTTATGAAGTCTACCTCATTGCACATCACTAAATCCAGTATTGCCTCTTCTCTAGTGCACTGCACTACAAGATGCTCCAAAAAGCCATCTCACAGACATTCCACAAATTCCTTTTCTTACAATCCACCCCCAACCTGATTTTCCCAGTCCATCTGCATGTTGAAATCCCTCATGGTCACTGTAACTTTGCCTTTCCTACACATCTTTTCTATCTCCTGCTGTATCTTGCGCCCCAGTTCCTGACGACTATTTGAAGGCCTATACATACCTCCAACGATTTGTTCACCTTTGCGGTTCCTCAGTTATACCCACGCAACTTAATATTTCACTTGAGAGACAGCATTCACAATACAGTCCTTCCTCTTAGTGTGGTGTAATGTCAGCCTAATCTTGGATGTAATTTGAATGACCAATCTCCTGCCTCAGAGGCAAGAGGTTAGCACAAACCACATCACAATCAACAACAATGGTGTGTAAAAGTGTGGCATAAAGAAAAGCCCAATGACATTTTTAAAATTAACCTTTAATGCTTGAATCTAAGCTTTCAGCTAAACTCATCACTTGCTCAATTTTGCAATTCAGGAAGAATTATTCCTTTTAGTGTTGTGTTCTTGGCAGTCCCTAATAGGTCCTCTCAAGGTGCTAAAAACCTGAATATTACTAAAAAGAAGGACATGCTGTCAGAACTTGCATTCATTCTTGTAGTAAAGTCAGAAATGCATGGCTGCTTAGGAACTAGCTGGATGTAACAAAAGCAGATAACCAAGACTGGGTCCCTCATATTCAAGAGTACTTTTCATTTTAGAAGGATAGGATGCTAGGAAAAGGTGGTCAGAAAACTCTCTTAAATAACAATGACATTAGTGCAATAGTAAGAGATGACTTTAGTTTTTAAGATCAAAATGTAAAATTTTGTTTGGGTAAAGATAAGCCAAACCATCATCTCACAAACCATCCATAACCTCATCACCTCAGGGGATCTCCCATCCACCGCCTCCAACCTCATAGTCCCACAACCCCGCACCGCCCATTTTTACCTCCTGCCCAAATTCCACAAACCTGACTGCCCCGGCCGACCCATTGTCTCAGCCTACTCCTGCCCCACCGAACTCATCTCTGCATAGCTCGACACGGTCCTGTCCCCCTTAGTCCAAGAACTCCCCACCTACATTCGGGACACCATCCACGCCCTCCACTTCCTCCATGATTTTCGCTTCCCCGGTCCCCAACGCCTTATCTTCACCATGGACATCCAGTACCTGTACACCTCCATCCCCCATCACGAAGGACTCAAAGCCCTCCACTTCTTCCTTTCCCGCCGAACCAACCAGTACCCTTCCACTGACACCCTCCTTCGACTGACTGAACTGGTCCTCACTCTGAACAACTTCTCTTTCCAATCCTCCCACTTCCTCCAAACCAAAGGAGTAGCCATGGGCACCCGCATGGGCCCCAGCTATGCCTGCCTCTTCGTAGGATATGTGGAACAGTCCATCTTCCGCAGCTACAATGGCACCACCCCCCACCTTTTCCTCCGCTACATCGATGACTATATCGGCGCCGCCTCGTGCTCCCACGAGGAGGTTGAACAGTTCATCCACTTCACCAACACCTTCCACCCCGACCTCAAATTCACCTGGACAGTCCCAGA
>NC_057714.1:119390906-119404493 GCF_004010195.1 Chiloscyllium plagiosum | reverse complement strand
AGGAACTCTCCAACCACAAGGGATGAACTCAGATTTCTCCAGTTTCGTCGTTTCCCCTCCCCTCAACTTGTCTCAGTCAAATCACTCGAACTCAGCACCGCCTTCCTAACCTGCAATCTTCTTCCTGACCTCTTCGCCCCCACACCCACTCTGGCCTATCACCCTCACCTTATCACCCTCACCTTAACCTCCTTCCACCTATCGCATTTCCAATGCCCCTCCCCCAAGTCCCTCCTCCCTACTTTTTATCTTAGCCTGCTCGGCACACTTTCCTCATTCCTGAAGAAGGGCTCATGCCCGAAACGTCAATTCTCCTGCTCCTTGGATGCTGCCTGACCTGCTGCGCCTTTCCAGCAACACATTTTCAGCTAAAGATAAGAACAGCAATGTTAAGAATTAATTCATGGGAGTTGTTTGCCAGGTAATTATAACTACATTCTGGCACAGAAATATTGATGACTTGTAAGGAAGGCTTGACAAGGGAGGTTGATGGCCCAGTGATATTAGACTATTCATTCAGAGAACCGCATCTTGGGGACATTGGCAAATAGTGGATAATGAATTCAGTAAAAATCTAGAATTAAGAGTTTAGTGATGATGCTGAAACTATTGTCAATTTTTGGAAAAACCTACCAGGTTCACTAATGCCCTTTAGTGAAGAAAACTGTTACCCTTATCTGATCTTGCCTACATGTGACTCCAGAACCACAATAATGTGATTGACTCTCAACTGCTCTCTTGGCAATTCGGAATAGACAATAAATGCTGGCCTAGCCAGTAGTGCATACATCCCATGAATGAATAACAAAAAGAATGAGATTTTAATCTATGTATAAATTGAATAAATCAAAGGTAACCCAGAAGATGAAATAGATGTCAAGAATTTTCAGGTTATTTTCTTAGAGCAACAGAGCTAACCATAGAGTAGGCTGTTTTAGGCCTGATAATGCATAAGAGGCAGGCGTAATTAGCTCACTTGTAGTAAAGGAGTCTCTAAATTAAAATTATCAAAACATGATGGCTTGTCTGGAGAACTTGGGTTTCCTATTATGATCTGAGTCTGAGGTGGAGTCCAACAACTGCTGCAGATTCCGTAGTATTAATACTAATCTAGGTGCTGTCAGTACTTTCCCAGACTTTCCCAAGAGGATTTGAGTTATAGGGAGACACTAAATAGGCTGGGGCTGTTTTCCCCGGAGGCTTAGGGGTGACCTTATTGAGGTTTATAAAACCATGAGGGGCATAGACAAGGTCTTTTTCCTGGGGTGGGCGAGTCCAGAACTAGGGGGCATAGGTTTAGGGTGAGAGGGGGAAGATGTGAAAGGGACCTAAGGAGCAACTTTTTCATGCAGATGGTGGTACGGGTATGGAATGAGCTGCCAGAGGAAGTGATGGAGGCTGGTATAATTGCAACGTTTAAAAGGCATCTGGATGGGTATATGAATAGGAAGGGTTTAGAGGGACATAGGCCAAGTGCTGGCAAATGGGACTAAATTAGGTTAGGATGTTTAGACACCATGGATGAGTTGGACCAAAGGGCCTGTTCCTATGCTGTATAGCTCTATGACTTGATGACTCGAGAACATTCCATTGGACAAAAAACCATCCTCCAGGTGGCTATGACGGAAAAGGATAGACCTGACCTAAAAGTTAAAGTCCTAAATTGGAAGAAGACCAGTGATGACAATATTAGCCAATAACTTTCAAACGTTGATCAGGGCAGAATTTCACAGGTAAAGGAAAATGGGAAGCCTTGAAAAATTAGATATTAAGAGTCCAGAGACAACCTGTTCCTGTTGGGGTGAAAAAGAAAGGCTGAAAGGTGTAGGGAATGCTGGATGACAAGAGAAATTGGGGTGTTAGTTAAGAAAAAGAAGGAAGCATATGTTAGATATAGGCAGCAGGGATCGAATGAATCCCTAGAAAAGTATAAGGGTGAAAAAATATACTTAACAGGGAAATCAGGAGAGCAAAAAGGAGACATGAGTTAGCTTTGGCAAATAGGGTTAAGGAGAATCCAAAGGAATTCTGCATACATATCAAGGACAAAAGAGTAACTAGGAAAAGAATAGGGCCCCTGAAAGATCATGTTTTGATTCATAGAATTCCTACTGTGCAGAAGCAGGCCATTCAGCCCATCAAATCCGCACCAACACTCAGAAACAAATCTCATCAAGACTCATCCCATTACCCTGAATTTACCATGGTTAACCCTAGAACTGTAGGAAATGGGAGAGATGTAAACAAGTATTTTGCATCAGTATTTACTGTGGAGAATGATATGGAAGCTAGAGAACTTGGGGAAATACATAGCGACATTTCAAAAAGTACTCATACTATGGAGGTGAAGATGCTAGTGTCTTAAAGCATCTAAAGATGGATAAGTCCTCAGGACCTGAACAAATGTATATGAGAACTTTGTGAGAAACTAGGGAAGTGATTGCTGGGCCCCTCGCCAAGATCTTTGTATCATTGCTGCTTCAGGTGAGGTGCCGGTAAACTGGAGGTTGGCTAACGTGGTGCCATTATTTAAAAAAGGAGGTAAGGACAAACCAGGGAGCTATAGACCTGTGAGCCTGACATCAGTGGTGGGAAAGTTGTTGGAGGGGATTCTGAGGGACAGGATTTTCATGTATTTGGAAAGGGAAAGACAGTTTAGGGATAACATGGTTTCTGCTTCAAAAATCGTGTCTCACTAACTTGATTGAGTTTTTGAAAAAATAAAAAAGAGGATTGATGAAGGCACTGTGTTGGATATGATTTATATCTGTATTTACCTCAGTAAGGTGTTCGACAAGGTTTCACATGATAGACTGGTTGTTAAGGTTAGATCACATGGAATACAAGGAGAACTCGCCATTTAGATACAGAACTGACTGCAAGGCAAGAGTCAGACGATGGTAGTGGACAGTTGCTTTCTGGACTGGAGGCCTGTGACTAGCAATGTACCTCAAGGATTAGTGCTGGGTCCACTGTTTTTGTAAATCATATATATGATTTGGATATCGGAGCAATGGTTAGTAAGTTTGCAAATGACACCAAAATTGGTGAACAGTGAAGAAGGTTACCTCAGAGTACATTGGGACCTTTATGAGATAGGCCGATGGACCAAGGAGATGGTGTTCAATTTTGACAAATGTGAGGTGCTGCATTTTGGAAAGGCAAATCAGACCAGGACTTATACACTTAACAGGAAAGTCCTGGGGATTGTTGCCGAATAAAGAGGCCTTGGAGTGCAGGTTGAAAGTGGAGTAACAGGTAGACAGGGTAGTGAAAAAGGCATTTTATATGCTTGCCTTTATTGGTCAGTGCATTGAGTATAGGAGTTAGGAGGGCATGTTACAGCTGTATAGGACATTGGTTTGGTCACTTTTGGAATTGTAGTCTTGAGGTGAGTGGGAAAAGATTCAGAAGGGACCTGAGGGGCAACTTTTTCACGTAGAGGGTGGTGCATGTATGGAATGAACTGTCAGAGGAAGTGGTAGATGATGGTATAATTACAACAATTAAAAGGCATTTAGTTGGGTATATGAATAAGAAGGTTTTAGGGGAATATGGGACAAATGCTGATAGATGAGACAAGATTTTAAAAATTCATTTGTGGCATGTACACGTTGCTGGCTGGCCAGCATTTATTGCCCATTTCTAATTGTCCTTGAGAAGGAGATGGTAAGCTGCGTTCATTAACTGCTGCAATCCACCAAGTGTGCATTGACTCACAATGCATTCGGGAAGGAATTCCAGGATTTTAACCCAACGACAGTGAAGGACTGGCAATATACTTCCAAATCAGGTTAGGGGGTGAACTTGAAGATGGTGGTGTTCCCATATATCTGTTGCCCTTGTCCTTCTAGATGGAAGTGATTGTGGCTTTGGAAGGTACTGTCTGAGGACCTTTGGTGAATTTCTGCAGTCCATCTTGAAGGTAGTGCGCACTGCTGCTATTGAGCATTGATAGTACAGGGAGTGGATGCTTAATTTACATTAATTTAGGATATCTGGTCAGTATGGATGAATTGGACCGAAGGGTCAGTTTCCATGCAATACATCTCTATGATTCACGTGGTTCCCTGACAGCCACAACAATTGCCTTGCACTAAACCAGTTAATTTTCCACTTGTCTCATTGTCATGTCCAATCAATCATTGACAATTAACCCTCAATGAACTATTTGAGCTGTTTTGAAGAAATAGTACATAAGCCTATTACTACATAAGCCCATTTGGTTTGTCAAGGATTGCATTATCGGTCCTGTTGATGAGCTTTCTTCATCACTCACAATGACCATGAGCAGATAGTATTCTGATGTCTGCTATGTGTGGTGTGGCCAAAGTCATGTTATCTGCTGTTTTGATTAATGACATTAATCAAGGTGTGGACATTAATTCTTTAATCATTGCCCCATCAGAACGAAGAGCTTCAGCAGCCAGCAGATTTTGTGTGCCAAGCAGTGGTAATGAATATCCCCGTACATCCTCGCCACGGAAGCGGTTGAAAGCATGTGGTCCATGTAAGTTGCAGATCAATCTAAAGAATTGATCTAGAGGTACCCTAGTGATATTGAGTCAATGTTGGAGTAAAATGTGTGGAAACGGATCATCACATAGCTCACCATAGAATCATGCAACGATGCATCTTAAAAGAAGAACACACCTATAATGCCAGTGGTCCCATACATTAATGAAAAATGGCAAAGTTGCTGTAGTAACTTAAGAAGACTACAACTTAAAGGATCTTAAGACTGGTGGTGGTTTAACCTGAGGGTCACCAGGCTTGTGGTAACCATGAAGGACTCAAACCATCCAGCTTCTTTATTAATATAAATTCTAAATAGTTGGGGCCTCAGCACTAATCCTTAGACTACCTCACAACATACTGCCTGCCAACCTGAAAATGTCCCACATTCTGATTCTTGTACATTGACTATTTGTTTATCCATGCTAAAGAATCACCTCTATTTCCATGAACTATTAATGTTTGTGTTAATCTTTGATATGTCATCTTATCAAATCCTTTTTAGAAATTCCAGTAAACTACAGCTACTGGTTTCCCTTTATCTACTCCACTAATTACATCTTCAAATACCTTTAGTAAGAATGTCAAACATGATTTGCCCTTTGTATAACAATGTTGATTTTTCTAACAATGCTCTGGCATTCTAAGTGCATTATTAATACTTCTTCCATCATCAGTTCTAACACTTCCCTGAAAACTAGATGACCTCTCTCACTCCTTTCATGGAACGTGAAGTTATTTTTGCTAACATCTAATTTGGTGCAATTGGTCCAGAATCTGCAGAATTGTGGAAAATTACAGTAGCTACATTCACTCTCTCTGCAGCTATGTCTTTTAGAACCTGAAGACATAGGCCATTATAACCTGGGGATGTGACAGATTTTAGATGCTTGAGTTTTCACAGTACTTTTTCTTTTGATATTAATATGTTTAATTTTGGCACTCTTATAAGCCTCTATTACCCACTTTTGGAATGCAATTTGGTCTTCTACAGTGAAAAGAGTCACAAAGAATGGTATCTTCTGCTGTCTTCCATGGGAAGGAATTCATTTAGGAAGGATGGTAGCAAATGTGAGCTCTGCCCCCTTCCAATCAGCACCTCACTTAAGCCCATGGAAGGATGACCTGTGGATACCCTACCCACACTTCTGTGATTTGAGTCCTTTGTGGGATAATTAATATCCAATTAAGGGCCACCTTCTGTTGCTGCTGATATTTGCCCAGTGGTGGTAATCCCTGTTACCACACAGGTGCTTGTGGTCTTCCCGGGGAGATGAAAGAGGAGTCCCTTGTACAAAGGCTATCAGGGCCTGATTGAAGGATTAGGCATTCGGAGGGAGGTGGTTCACTGCTTGAATCCTATACATTGCTGTTGAACCCTTTACATTGCCCTCACTTGCAATTCTCCAAAATCTCTGAACATGCTCCATCACATACCTCTTACTTGCTTTGCTCTTTCAAGGACCTCTTGTGGGCATCATAAAGGCAACAGGCACTGCTTGCTTCCTTTCGGTGATACTGAACACAAAAGCTTCCAACCTCTGATTAGCTAGCATCATTCAAAGATAGATATCCCAGCCCTTGGTTCTTGATCCTGGGTAAGACCTGTCAGTACCTTCTCATCTAGCTGACTGGCAAGTAATGCCAATGAGTCTCCTTGAAGAAAGATAATGTAGATCACAGGCTGAGTTACCAGCTGCTAGCAAAGGCTCCCATGGACTTTAGTAATTTCACCCCAAAATGCTTTCTTCACTACTCTCATTTTTATCTACTTGTAAAAGTATTGAGAATATTTTTATAGTCCTAGCATTGCTTTTATTTTCTATTTTGTCCTTTTTTAATCATCTTTTGGTGGCCCTTTAATGGTTCTAAAGTACACTTAATTCTCAGACTTACTGCTATTCTTTGCAAAAAATATAACCCCATCTTTTAATCTAATATTGCGCTTAACATCTTTAGTAAGTCACGAATGAATCTTTCTAGATCAGCTTTTGTTTTTCAGTGCAATATATTTGTCTTGAACATTTTGAATTGTTTCTTTAAATTTTACAACCTGTTTATTTCCCACCGTACATTTTAGACTGTAAGATGTAAGGGCAGAAGTAGGCCATTCGAGTCTGCTCACAATTCAGTGAAATCAGGTTGATCTGATTATTCTCAACTCCATTTTTCTGCCTTATCTCCATAAACTCTTCATCTCCCTACTGATTAAAAATCTGTCTCTCTCAGCCTTAAATATGCTTAATGAACCAACTTTGACCATGAACCCACCGTGACCCTTCTAATCAAAATCGCTCACAATGTCCATGACCTCATTGCCTCTGGTGATCTACCCTCCATTGCCTCCAACCTTATAGTTGTACAGCAGCCCATTACCTGGTTCTATCTGCTCACCAAGCCCAGTTACTCTGGCAAACCCATCGTCTCTGCATGCTCCAGCCTCACAAAACTTATTTCTTCCTATCTTGACTCTATCTTCTCCCCCTTGATTCAGACACTCCTCACCTATATCCGCAACACTAAACAAGCATTCCACCTATTCAGTAACTTCCAGTTCCCTGTCCCCCAGTGCTTTATCTTCACTATGGACGTGCAGTCCTAATAAAATCTGTACCCTACAAGGATAGCCTTCAAGCCCTCAGCTTTTACTTCTCCAACAGATGCATCCACTTCTCCCTCCAATAATACCCTCTTACGCCTCGCCAAGCTAGTCCTCACCCTTCATAACCTTCCCTTTAACTCTTTTCATTTCCTCCAAATCCAGGTGGTGGCAGAGGCACTCAGATGGGCCCTAGCAATGCCTGCATTTTTGTCAGCTATGTCGAATAGTCCCTCTTCCCAGGTACTGTTCCCCAATTCTCCCGCTGTTACATTGATGACTGCACCTGTGCTGCATCTTGCACCCAAGCAGAACTGGAACAGTTCAACGACTTTGCCTGCAACTTTCACCCTGCACTTAAATTCACTTGGTCTATCTCGGACACCTCCCTCCCCTTTCCTAATCTCTCCATTTCCATTTCTGGCAAGTCTGCAGGCAGACATTTACTATAAACCTGCAGAATCTCATAACTACCTGGACTCTACCGCCTCCTACCTGGTATCCTGCAAGAACTCCATCCTGTTTTCCTAATTCCTCCACCTCCACTGCATCTGTTCAGACAAGAAGACATTCCACTCCCGTGCATCCAGATGTCCATCTATTTGGAACAACTTGCTGTTCCCCACTTTGTCATCCAGAAACCATCCACTGCATCTTGTCTATTCCCCATTTCACTGGTCTAAATACACACCCTCCCCCCCCCAAATAAAGCCAGGGTCCCCCTTGTCTTTACCTACCTCCCTACCAGTCTCTGCAACCAATGTATCATCCTTAAGCACTTCTGCTAACCCCAATTAGACCCCACCACCAAGACAACCTTCCCTTCCCCACCACTCTATGCCTTCCGCAAGGACCATTCCCTTTGCCAATCCTTGGATCGTGCCACCATCCCCACCATCAACCCCTCTAGCCCCCCAACTAGCACCCCCATCCCCGAACCCCCAGGTATCTTCCCCAGCAACCTAAAACATTATTAACCTGCCGGCACACCACCGCTTCTGCTTCCATCCAGGCCCTCAAACTGTCCTTCCAGGTGAGACAGAGGTTCAGCTGCGTCTCCTCCAACCAAGTTTACTGTATCTGGTGGTCCTGATGTCATCTTCTCTACATCGGTGAGACTAAATTTAAATTCACAGCAATTTTAGCTGAGCATCTCTGCTGGGCCCTCAGGGGCTGACCTGACCTCCCAGTCACCATCCATTTTAATTTTCCTTCTCAGTCCCTTTCCAACATGACCATCTTTGACCTCCTCCACTACTACAGAGAATCAGACCGCAAATTGGAGGAACAACATCTCATCTTCTGCTTGGGCAGCCCACAGCCCGGAAGACCTAAAATCCCATTTCAAGTAACCTTCCTTCCCATCCCCTGACTCTCTTTCCAGTCCATCCCTCTCTTCCATTCCTCTGATCAACCCTTTCTTCCAGCTACCAACTGCATTCATTCCTCCCATTGACCAACCAGGTCATACCGTCTACCTGTGTTCACCTGTCCCTTCTTCATCACCTTCCCCCCACGCCCACCCCTTTATCTGAAGCTCCCCTTACACCTACCCCCAGTCCTGAACTAGGCTTAGACCCAAATTGTTGACTGCTCCACCTCCTGAGGCTGCCTTGCTTGCTGTGTTCTTCCAGCCTCCTGCTTGTCCACCTTGGATTCCAGCACCTGTAGTTGTTTTTTGTTTCGAGCTTTGACAGTTTTCAGCAGGAATCAATTCCATAGATTTATGATCTCTGAGAAAAGAAAATCCTCCTTGACTCTGCATCAAATAGGGGACTTCTTATTCTGAAATTATGCCCTTTGGTGCTGAAATCTCCTACCAGGGTAAACCATTTTTCCACATTTTATATGTTTTGATAAAGTTCAAGGAATTCAGCCCTTCCTGAAGAAGGGCTCATGCCCGAAACATCGATTCTCCTGCTCCTTGGATGCTGCCTGACCTGCTGCGCTTTTCCAGCAACACATTTTCAGCTCTGATCTCCAGCATCTGCAGTCCTCACTTTCTCCTATATACCCAATCAACCTTAACTCGTTCTCCCCTCATATGATAGGCCATACTTAAGTTTAAGGTTTTTGTAAGTGATTGAAAAATGTTATTTTCAAACTTAATGTGAAGTTGATTTGTGTTATGATTACTGTTTCTCTTTTGATCCTTTACTATGGCATTACTAATTAACCCAGCTTCATCACTTAACACTGGAACTTAAAAATAAACTTTAAGTTAGTCAATTCCATGAGATATTTCTCCAGGAAGCATTCACAAAAGCTTTCTAACAAATGTGTCTTTCAACTATGTTTTCCACTTTGAATGATCGAGTCTTTATGTAGATTTAAAGCCCACAGCTAATACATTGTCTTTGTTTCAAGTTCCAATAGTATAACACTGGCAGGAAGTTATAAAGTACTCCCACCAGAAGTTTCTGACCCCTTCAACTCTGCATCTCAGCCTTTATTAATTCTTTTTCTTGATTTTTCTGAGCCTATTTCACTAATGCCCTTATGTCATCCTTTATTATCAGGGTTATCCTACTTCTTTTTACTTTCTGCATGTCTTTGCAAAATAGTATTAATTTCCCAATCTTTGTGCCCTCATTATGCATGCTTGGTCTAAGCCAAGTCTTTCATACTAGATAAAATATCACAGAAAGTATGTAATGTCCTGGTGTCAGTGTTGGACTGGGATGAACAGTTTTGGATTACTTGTTACTTTGGTTCAACCTTTGTCATGTGAGTCTTATACATATCATGTTTTTCCAGCAATTTGGCTTGTCTCTAGTATCATCTTATTTTTGATTTTTTGTAATTATCCCTCTGCCTCAATTAATCAGATCACAGGTCATCACTTCACTTGCTATTCAACTGCTGACACTTTACTCTCACTGTTTGACACTTTTGATCATCTGCAAAGACTTGTTATTTAGCCTGTTGACACTCCACTCACACCATTTGTAATATCTTTTGACACTCTTAATTACCTGGAATTATCTTGCAATGACTTTCTACCTATAAATCTTACCTGTTTGTTTCCCTCTACTTCACCTGCCGAAGGAGCAGCACCTAGAAAGCTTGTGATTTCAAACAAACCTGTTGGTCTATAAACTGGTGTTGTGTGACTTCTAACATAAAAGGTAAATTACAGAGATTTTGTTAAGTAACAATTAATTCACTGTGCCAATGTAAAAGTGAATCCCATAGATCTCATCCTATTAACCTACGTCATTCCTGACTCATAAGGCAGTGGGCTTACTTACTCAGAGATAGGGGTTTGGTTTGTCACTACCAGAATGTAGATACATGTCAGTAGATCCAAAAACTACAAACCTAGGGATGAATCATCCTCTGAGCATCATGTAATTTAGCCTGGGTGTCTGAGGTACCCAGTCTACATATGCCACTATCATGCAGTACTATGTAGAGCTTGCTGATGAATAGGCTGTGTACTATTGGAGACAGGTTAATGCACTTGGATCTCTTAGTTAATAGTTGCACTGCTAGCCAGTACTCTTCCAGAAATTAAAGGCCTTGCCAATGATGCCCAAAGCCAGGAATGAAGTTTAAAAAAGATTTTCCAAAGACACATATTAACTGTACTTTAATTTCAATTCAACATCAATATAGATGTTTGAAGCAATTGTTTCTATTCTGTTCAATGATATTAGGTCAAGCTCGAAGGAAGGCCAAGAAAAGAAACTGTGCGTGCCGTCGATGAGGTAGGCTGTAGAAGCAATAGACATAAAATCTAAAATATATAAAGGATTTTCTTGGATTAAAATGCTTTTTTCATACCATTTCAGTGATATAGAACCATTAATAGTTCTTCAACCTCTATCATGGAAGAATGAGATGCTAGATTGTCAAGGCAGACCTCAGACAGGTTTTATTGGGTCTATGCTAAAAGCGCAATGGATGTCCTTGCCTACAGAAACCAAAGTGATTCACTGCTGGTCTACTTTTCCTAAAATAAAGAGGCAAAGTGCATTTTGTTTAATACAATATACCAATAATTGGGGCATACAACTTATGTACCTGGTTATTGCACCAGCACTGTAATTCATATACAGCACAACTCATTCGTGTGGTAGGCAAAATATCTTTTGGCTTAACAGCAACATCCTGTTGGCGGGAAATACCATCTGTGTTGCTGTTGGTGCGGTGTCAGGTGTGCAATTTATAAATATTTTAGTTGGATTCTTGAATTTTGAACTCAAGGCATATAGATTTTCTGCTAAAGGGCTTAATGATTAACACATCAGTATTTCTGCAGTACGTTGATTTCTTTTAAAGCACTGGATGAGAGCAACATACTCTGGGTAGTAATGGTATTTTATTTACATTGGGAGAGTTAAGAAATTAACAAAGTAAACATTGTGGTGCATTTGGCTTTCAGGCAGCAGATACTGGAATTGCTTTTTTCAGTTTTGGAGAAGCACTCACAGCTTAGAATCATAGATTTCCTACAGTGTGAAAACAGGCCCTTTGGCCCAACAAGTCCACACCGACCCTTCGAAAAGTATCTCACCCAAACCTATTACACTACCCTTTTACTCTACATCTTTCCCTGACTAATGCACCTAAACTACACATCCCTGAACATGATGGGTAGCTTGGAACGAAAAACATGTTAGTGGAAGTTTGGCACAGTTTGTAAAAGAGTTGGCTGAATCTGGATGTGTAAAACTTTTGAGAAAGGGAGTTGGTTTAGGACTGTTAAGGAGTAGGTTACTGCAGTGTAAGGAGTTTAATATAAAAAATTCAGAACCGAAGTACTTGGCTAAAACCCTGAAGGTGTTGTTTGAAGCTGAGAAAATATAAGCTTAATTGTATGAAAATCCAGGAAAATTCTCGATAGGAGGTGAAGCTGCAGTTAAATTAAGCCCTATGGATGTGAAAGAGAGATTCTGTCTGGTGTGAGCACTGGGAAGGAGTATTTCAAGGATACATGGGAGTGTATTTTATCATATGTTTCTAAATATTAAAATTTTTGTCACTTTTATTTTATCTTAATTTCTTCTGTTTTATTGTAAAAATTGAATCTACAGCATTGCATGCTTGTGTTTTAGCGGGAGACCACCTTGTTAAAGCCAAAATCAAAAGATCTATCAAGCCTGATTTCAGTCTGGGATCTGACTTGTACAGTTATATTATCAGCTGGGATCATAACACTGCCTAGTAGAAATGTGAAATGAAAAGTTTCATCATATGAAGGATTACATCATCTTATAAGGAACAGTTGGACAACCTGGGTCTGTACCCATTGGAGATTTGACAAATGAGAGGTGATCTTATTGAAATACAGAAGGTCTTGGAGGGGGTGGGGGGAAATGCCAGGATGAATGCTGAATCGTTATTTCCCTTTTGTGGCACTACTCAGTTTAAAGATATGGGAGTTTCCATTGAAGATTAGATGAAAAAATATCATTTCTTGCAGAGTGGTGAATCTTCAAACCTCTCTTTCCGAGAGAGTGGTGGAGCCAGTGTTATTGAGTACTTTTTAGGCAGAGAGAGATAAATTATTTTCTAACATGAGAGTCAAAAGGTTATCAAGAATAAACAGTACAGTGAAGTTGAGACCACAGTTAATCATTCCGAACTTATTGAATGGGGCATTAGGCCTGAGAGGCTGAAAATCCTAACTTCCACTCTTAATTCAAATATTTATGATTTCTTTATCAGTCCAAATCCAAAAAGAATTGATTGGTATCTCCGATATGAAGAAGGGAAATTAAGGAGGTCTGAGAGGCATAGAACATCGAACATAGAACAGTACAGCACAGAACAGGCCCTTCAGCCCACGATTTTGTGCCGACCACTGATCCTCATGTATGCACCCTCAAATTTCTGTGACCATATGCATGACCCTCATCAACTTTTCTAGTCACATCTTCAAAGAACTCGATAAGGTTTGTGAGGCATGACCTGCCTGTTGACTGCATTTAATCAAGCCATGCTCTTCCAGATGGTCATAAATCCTATCCCTCAGAATTCTTTCTAACACCCTGCAGACAACAGACGTGAGACTTACTGGTCTGTAATTGCCGGGGATTTCCCTATTTCCTTTCTTGAAGAGAGGAATTACATTTGCCTCTCTCCAGTCCTCAGATACGACTCCAGTGGAGAACGAGGATGCAAAGATGTTCGCAAGTGGCGAAGCAATTGCATTTCTCGTTTCCCAAAGCAGCCGAGGACAAATCTGGTCCGGGCCTGGCGACTTGTCAATCTTAATGTTTGACAAAATTTTCAGCACATCGGTTTCCTCTATCTCTATCCATTCCAGCATGCACACTTGCTCTTCAAAGGTTTCATTCACTACAAAGTTTGTTTCTTTCGCAAAGACAGAAGCAAAAAACTCATTTAGTGCATCCTCTACCTCCTCAGACTCCGCACACAAGTTCCCTATGCCATCCCTGATCGGCCCTACTCTTTCTTTGACCATTCCCTTATTCCTCACATAAGTGTAAAATGCCTTTGTGTTC
>NC_057714.1:119385950-119388618 GCF_004010195.1 Chiloscyllium plagiosum | reverse complement strand
CGAGTACTTTTCTATTCTGCCCCCTTCCCTTCTTTGCCACAGTGTCAGGCTCAGTGCCAGAGAACTGACTGCTATGGCTTTCCTCTGGTAGGGCATCCCCCCCAGCAGTATCCAAAACGGTATACTTATTGCTGAGGGGAATGTCCACAGGGGATCTCTGTACTGTCTGTCTGTCCCCTTTCCTCCCCCTAACTGTAACCCATCTATCCTTATCCTGAGCCTTAGGAGTGACCAACTCCCGGTAACTCCTCTCAACTCCACCCGAATGATCCGTAGTTCATCCAGCTCCAGCTCCAATTCCCTAACACTGTTTTCAAGGATCTGGAGTTGGGTGCACTTCCCGCAGATGTAGCCAGCGGAGACGTGTGCCATGTCTCCCACCTGCCACATTCTGCAGGAGGAGCAAGTAACTGCCCTAGCATCCATACCCCACTTATCTGAACACCCACTCAGTACTAAAGTAGAAAGCTTAGTTCAAGTTGCTATAAAATTAATAAGAAACTTATATTCAATAGAGGAAATTTAGACTGAACCTTACCTTATTAACCATGTTGGCTCTGGTAGGCTGGGAAAATACACTCAAAGATTTGACAGTGGACAATCAATGATTAATATTTAAAGAAATGATATATGCTGTATAACAGAAAAAGGCCCTCCAGTCCATTAAGTCTACACTGATCAAAAGCAAGCATCTAACAATTCTAATCCTATTTTTCAGCACTCGGCCCATAGCCTTGTGTGCCTTGGCATTACAAGTGTACACATAAATACTTTTTAAATGTTGTTATGGACCAGACCAGACCCTCTGAAAATATTTTAAGAAGGTAGCCTATAATCTAATTTGTTCTTATTTGAAAGGGAGATGTGAAGTGCCAGGTTCCAGATGCAATATTACTTGTGTAACTTTGATTGCCTTGCTCTATCTGAACACCCTATGATCTGTACATCTTTATTTGCTATGATCTGCCATGTACTGCTCACAAAACTTAGGTACGTGTAACTACAATAAATCAAGTCAAATCAAATGCATCAAATCAAACTACTTGATGTTAAACAAAACACAATTTATTTGAATACAGTGGTTAAAATACAAAAAAAAAGAGAAATTTAGAGTAACTGAGCTTTGGAAAACCTAACCGAATAATAGATACAGGAACAATTACTAATTAACTGTTCCAATATAGTAAGGTTCTATAAACACAGTCCTTGGCAAAAAAGCAAATTCAGACACAAATTCTCACGTACAGCTCTCCCATCGAGGAGGGGTAAAAAATCAAGAGAAGGTTAAGGGTGAATAGCAACTAGGAGACATACGCTGAAGCCTCTCCCTCTTTTGAGATCCCAAAGGCTTCTGCTTAAAACTAAACCTAAAAACTAAATAAAAAGTAGAAAGTTTGGTCTGTGAGAACTAGCCACATCCAGGCTGGCCATATCATTCTACTTTTAAAAACACTTCAGAAAAGATTTGTGACAATGTTGCCAGGGTTGAAGGATTTGAGCTATAGGGAGACGCTCAATAGACTGGGGCTGTATTCCCTGGAGCGTCAGAGGCTGAAGGGTAACCTTATAGAAGTTTATTGAATCATGACAGACATGGATAGGATAAATAAACAAAGTATTTTCCCCAGGATGCGGGAAGTCCAGAACTAGAGGGCATAGGTGTAAGGTGAGAAGGGAATGATTTAAAAAGGAACTAAGGGGCAATGTTTTCATGCAGAGAGTGGTGCGTTTTGCAATGAGCTGCCAGAGGAAGTGGTGGAGGCTGCTACACTTACAACATTTAAAATGCATCTGGATGAGTAAATGAATAGGAAGGGTTCAGAGGGATGTGGACCAAATGTTGACAAATAAGATTAGATCTGAAAATGTGTTGCTGGAAAAGCGCAGCAGGTCAGGCAGCATCCAAGGAACAGGAGAATTGACATTTCGGACATAAGCCTTTCTTCATGAAGAAGGGCTTATGCCCGAAATGTCGATTCTCCTGTTCCTTGGATGCTGCCTGACCTGCTGCGCTTTTCCAGCAACACATTTCCAGCTCTGATATCCAGCATCTGCAGCCCTCACTTTCTCCCCAAATAAGATTAGATATCTGGTTGGTGTGGATAGTTGGACTGAATTTCTGTTTCTATACTGTACAGCTCTATTACTCTGTCACAACCTTTAAAAGGATGAGTATATGAACTGGAAGGGTTTAGAGGGAAATGGACCAAGTGCTGGGAAATGGGACGAGATTATTTTAGGCTATCTGGTTGGCATGGATGAGTTGGACTAAAGGGTCTGTTTCCATGCTGTACATCTCTATGACTCTATGTCCCCCTCAGTTTCTTTTGCTCCAAGGAGAATAAACACAGTCTATCTAATCTCCCTTCATAACAAACACTCTCCAGCCAGACAACACTCTAGTAAATCTCCTCTGTCATTTCTCCAATGCAACAACAACCCTCCTATAATGCAGATTCCACTGCTACATGTAATGCTTTTGCTGTGGCCTAACCAAACATTTTATACAATTCCAGCAAAACATCTCTGCTCTTAAAATCTGTGCCTATGACTCCCACAGCTACCTGGATTACACCTCTTCCCACCCTACCTCTTGCAAAAATGCCATCCCGTATTCCCAATTCCTCCGCCTCCGCCGTATCTGCTCCCAGGAGGACCACTTCCACCA
>NC_057714.1:119365165-119385177 GCF_004010195.1 Chiloscyllium plagiosum | reverse complement strand
CCTCTAGCTCATCTCTCCACATTTCAGGCTCTCTGCCTTTATTCCTGATGAAGGGCTTTTGCCCGAAAGGTGAATTTCGAAGCTCCTTGGATGCTGCCTGAACTACTGTGCTCTTCCAGCACCACTAATCCAGAAATAAATATTCCATATGCCTTCTTCACCACTTCATCCAGCTGTCCCACTATCTTAAGGTGCCTCCATACCTAGGACTCTTTGATTCCCAGGGTCCTACCATTCATCTTTTATTCCATTGCCTTCTTTGTCCTGCCCACATTCATCACCCATACTTATCTGGGTCAAATTTCATTTATCACTGATTAGGTTATCTAACCTGCACTTCTAAATCCCCCTGTAATCCATTGCTGTCCTCCTCACTATTTATTCCCCAGCCAATTTTTGTATCATCTGCAAACTTACTGACCAACCATCCTACATTCAAAACAAAATCATTCATAGATACCATGTACAGCAGGGACATAGTAATCCATGCAAAACTCCACTGGACACAGGTTTCCAAGCACAAAAACATCCCTTGATCATCATCCTCTGCTTCCTCTGCAGTTGTGCATCCAATGTGTCAAATTTCCTTGCATCCCACTGGCTCTTTCCTTCCTTATCAGTCTCCCATGCAGTACCTTATCAAAAGCCTTGCTGAAGTCTAAGTAGAGTAAGTCAAATGCATTGCATTCATCTGCGCAGTTGGTCAGCGCTTTGGAAAATTCAGTCCAGCTGGTCAAACATGAAGTACCCTGCTGACTATTCTTGATTAATCCTTGAAGTAGCTTCTTGAAGACTGGTGTCCTATCACCAAGTTATCTTTTAATTACATGTGCAGTTACATGGTACTGATCCAGCTAGCTCAGAGCTAGATTCTAGAGTGACCAGAACCCCTGAGACTCCTGTTTATACTTGTCAGCCAAGACTCCCTGATTGAAACAGGTTAACATAGTCTGTGAGGACCTCCTGGCTGACCTTGGCTCAATCACTACATGGAGGAGAAAGTGAGGACTGCAGATGCTGGAGATCAGAGCTTAAAAATGTGTTGCTGGAAAAGCGCAGCAGGTCAGGCAGCATCAAAGGAACAGGAGAATCAACGTTTCAGACATAAGCCCTTCTTCAGGAATCCACTACATCCCCCCTGCTCTAAGTCCAGGGATGTAGGTCTGCTCTTCTTTCTCTAGCTTTTCCTGGGATGTTTTTACATGAGGTTCAGTTCTTTTGACTCTGCCTCAGATACTGGCAGTGTGTGCTTGAAAATAGCCCACCTATTGTGCTTGGAGCATCTTGGCAGAAATTCATCTTCATCTTCAGGAGGTAATGGCGTCGAGGCTGCAGCATCTGCTGTATCCATCTTGTCCTCAGAGGTTTCTTCAAGCTGGGTAGAAGGGGGATCTCACAAGTTCTGACAGCCTTGCCACATGTTCTGTGAGGTTTGGGTATGCTTTGCTACTGCCCTATTTGTGAAATTGCAGCTTTCATGTGGTCTATGTGCTTATTCAGTACCCCCTCTCTCATCTGAACTTTGCATATCACAGGACCTGACCTCACATCAACCATGCCTGTTACTTATGCAGGACCATTTCGGTGGATTTGACATCAGACTATGTCCACTGCCTATCCCATTTGGAGGATTCTTCTGTCCGGCAATACTGATGCCGTTTCACCCTTCCCCCAGGTTTGGGGAGATCAGGTTTAACCTGCTGCAGAATCTTCTCCCAATTAGCAACTCTTTCCCTGTAGTTGCATGAGCATTGTCCTATAATCAAAAAGCAACCAGGACAGTTTAGTATCGAATGAAGCTGTAGGCTGTTTCTTTAAGTCTACCTTTTAAGTTTGGACTGCTCTTTATGCCCGGCCGTTGCACGATGATGGTATGGACTGACCAGAACCTCTGCAACTCCTATTTATTTCTGCCAGCCAGGACTCCCGGATTGGACCAGGCTAATGGTCCCAATAGGGAACTCCTATCCTATGTGGTCAACCTCATTCCAATCACTACATCCCAGTCACTCAAAGTGTAGATTAATTCTGTCCCTCTGAATTTCTTCCAATAGTCAGCCCACTACTGAAGTCAGACTGATGAGCCTGTAGTTTCCGAACTTATTCCTTCCTCCTTTCTTGGATAACTATATCACATTGTCTGTCCTCCAGTCATCTAGCATCTCTCCTGTGGCCAGAGAGGAATTGAAAATTATTGACAACACTCCCGCTGTATCTTTTGTTCCCTCACCCAATAGCTTAGGATACATTTCATCCAGCTGTGCCGATTCATTTATCTTAAGCCTAGCAGACCACTCAGAACCACATCTCAGTTTGTTGTAATTTTAAAAATTATATTACAGTCTTTCTCCATAATTTCTATACCCTCATCATCCATCTCACTAGTGAATACCAACACAAAGTATTCATTTAGCACCCTACCTATTTGTTCCAGCTCTGCCCCATTCTATAGTTGTCCTTTTACCCTTAATGTATGCGTAAACTAATTTAGGATTACCTGGTATTCTCTTTTCACTTGTTAATTGTTACCATCAGCCGGGATTATAACATTAGTGAACATAAAGACAGACTATAGAAACTTGTTTAAACCTGTGAAAAGGAGATTAGTGAGTTTTGAGAAGATTTGTAGCTCAGATTAAGGTTCTGGGTGTAAGTTTGCTTGCTGAATTGGAAGGTTCATTTTCAGACATTTCATCATCATACTAGGTAACATTATCAATGAGCCTCCGGTGAAGCACTGGTGTTATGTACCGCTTTCTATTTATGTGCATAGGTTTCCTTCATTGTGATGATGTCATTTCCTGTTCTTTTTCTAAAAAGATGGTATATGGGGTCCAAGATCTCATTGAATGGCAGAGCAAACTTAGTGATCTTAATGGTTGACTTCTGTTCTTATGTCTTGTGGTATTGCGATGGAGGGACTGCAATTAATTAATCCTTGAGATGGCAGAATTATCTCATGTGGAAAATTGAGGAGACTGGCTCAATATTCTCTTGAATTTTGAAGAATGAGGGTGACCTCATTGAAACTTACCAAACTCTTACGGGGCATGACAGGATGTAGTCAAGATCCCCTGGCTAATGAATCTTAAAACAGTCCATTTGGCCCAACAAGTCCACACTGACCCTTTGAACAGTATCCCACCCAGACCCATTTCCCTCCCCCATTACTTTACATTTCTCCTGACTAATGCACCTACCTTGCTGATACATATTGTCCTGCATATTTCATTAATGTTTCTGATTTTCATTTAGGAACATCCTTGCAAGAACATTGATCCAAGTCCTGTTGAATTGCAACACTTTTGTTTTACAATGACTTTACAGTCTGAAGCCCACAGTCCTGCACCATGCCTCCAACCATGCATTTGTCCTTCCTGTTTTCCTATTTCTACTTTTGTTACGATGTGACTCTCAGAATGATCCATTCATTATTCTTCAAGGTCCTAGTTTTTCAACTTTTCCCCTAATTCCTTAAACCTGACCATAGGATCTCAACAATGATGAAAGCAAAGTAGAGAAGACAATATGTAACACAAAGTTTAGCTCACTTCCTTCTCCAGACAGGATATTTTGCATAATCTCTATTAACAGGACATTGGTTCGTCCACTTTTGGAATGCTGCTTTCACTTCTGGTCTCCCTGCTATAGGAAAGATCTTGTTAAACTTGAAAAGGTCAGAGAAGATTTATCTCGTTTTTACCTAGTTGATTTTAACCTTACTGCGAATCCTCTTGCAAGGATGCCTGCCTTGAAGAAATTCTCTTCCTCTCCTGATGAAGGGCTTTTGCCCAAAACATCGATTTTCCTGTTCCTTGGATGCTGCCTGACCTGCTGGGCTTTTCCAGCACCACTCTAATCCAGACTCTGGTTTCCAGCATCTGCAATCCTCGTTTTTACCTTTACAAGGATGTTGCCAGGGCTGGAGGTTTTGAGCTATAACGAGAGGCTGAATGAAGCATTGGCGGCTGACGGATGACCTTATAGAAGTTTATAAAATCATCAGGGGCATGGATAGGGTTTTTTTTTCCCAGGATAGGGAAGTGCAAAACTAGAGATCATAAGTTTAAGGTGAGAGGGGAATGATATAAAAGGGGCAACTTCTTCACACAGAGGGTGGTGCATGTGTGGAATGCGCTAGCAGAAGAGGTGTTAGAGGCTGGTTCAATTACAACATTTAAAAGGCATCTGGATGGGTATATAAAAACAATGTGTTTAGAAGGATATGGGCCAAATGCTGGAAAATGGGACTAGATTTATTTAGGATATTTGGTCGGCATGGATGAGTTGGACCGAAGAGACTGTTCCCTTGCTGTACGTCTCTATGATTCTATGACTCCATGTCCCTTATTCTAGCCTTTACCAAGAAGATCACTGGATTCAGGCTGATGGTTACAAGGTAGCCTGTTGTGGTTCTGTTCGCCAAGCTGAGAATTTGTGTTGCAGACATTTCGTCCCCTGTCTAGGTGACATCCTCAGTGCTTGGGAGCCTCCTGTGAAGAACTTCTGTGATCTTTGCTCCGTAATTTGTAGTGGTTTGAATCTGCTGCTTCCGGTTGTCAGTTCCAGCTGTCTGCTGCAGTGGTCGGTATATTGGGTCCAGGTTGATGTGCTTATTGATTGAATCTGTGAATGAGTGCCATGCTTCTAGGAATTCCCTGGCTGTTCTCTGTTTGGCTTGTCCTATAATAGTAGTGTTGTCCCAGTCGAATTCATGTTGCTTGTCGTCTGCGTGTGTGGCTACTAAGGATAGTTGGTCGTGTTGACCAGCCACGAAACGACACGACCAGCTATCCTTCTCTAACCACTGTGGTTCATGTGCTGTAGGTAGACCCACAAAACTGTTGGGAGAAATTCTAGGATTTTGACCCAATGACAGTGAAGTGAGATGGTGAGTGACTTAGAGGGGAGCTTGCAGGTGGTTGTATCCCAAGTTGTCTTATTCTTCTAAACAGAAGAATAGGTTTGGAAGATGCTATGGAAGGATATTTGACTAATTTGACCTGAACTCCTGTACTTATTGCCACTTGCTATGTTTTTAGAAGTCCACTCTTCACTTTCCTAAATGTCTACTGCATCTAATGTGCCTATTTTCTAGCAAGTACACTCCAGAAAACATTCTTTCCCCATGATGCTCTCAATAGCTCCGGCTTCCTGTCAGAAACAGAAGTGGGCCATTCAGCCCATGTAATCATGACTATTCTGATAGACCTCAACTCTACTTTCCTGCCTTAACCCCTGAACCCTTGATTCCATTACTGATTTTAAAATATGTCTAGTTTAGCCTTCAATGTTGTAGACTTCTATAGTTTTGTGCAGGTAGAACTTCCAGAGCATCATAGAAAGCAACCTTCCATTCATGGACTCCAATTACATGGCTCATTGTCACAGAAAGGCTGCCAACATATCAAAGATCCATCCCACCCTGGTAATGCCCTCCTACAACCTCTTCCATCAGGCAGAAGATACAGTAGCTTGAAGACAAGAGCCAGCAGGTTCAAGAACAGCTTCTTCCCTGCCATTATTAAACTGATTAATGGACTGTCTAACTTCAAATAAGACTGATCTTGTTAATGTTGATTTTGTCCAGTGCACACCCTTTGCAGTATAATCTATATGCCTCTATCCAAGTTTTTCTTCATCCTTTGATCTGTATATCCTTGCTAACTATTTCTTCTTGTACTGATCATAAACAAAGCTTTTCACTGTTCTTAAGTACATGTAACAACAAATCAAATCAGGTTTATTACCCCATGAGAAGAAATTCCTTCTCTGCCTTCAATGGATGACCCCTTTTGAGTCATGTGCTCTGGTACTGGACTCCCCCACAAGGATGAACAACCTCTCAGCATCTGCCCTGTCAAACTCCTAAGAATTAGTAAGGTGTCAGCCTAAACTCCAATGGAAACAAACCCAATCTATTCAATTTCTCTTCATAAGGATTTCTTTTCACACCTGGAATTAACCGATAGAAACTTCTTGAGATAGCCTTTATTGTCATTTTTCCTTAGATACTGTACCAAAACTATTTATAGTGTAGTTTAAATGACTTCCCTATTTTTGTACTTCACTACCTTAGAAATATGGGCGGCACGGTGGCACAGTGGTCAGCACTGCTGCCTCACAGCGCCAGAGACCTGGGTTCAGTTCCCGCCTCAGGCGACTGACTGTGTGGAGTTTGCACATTCTCCCCGTGTCTGCGTGGGTTTCCTCTGGGTGCTCCGGTTTCTTCCCACAATCCAAAGATGTGCAGGTCAGGTGAATTGGCTATGCTAAATTGCCCGTAATGTTAGGTAAGGGGTAAATGTAGGGGTATGGGTGGGATGCGCTTCGGCGGGTCGGTGTGGACTTGTTGGGCCGAAGGGCCTGTTTCCACACTGTAAAGTGATCTAAAGTAATCTAATCTAATCTAAATATAGGGCAGCATTCATTTTGTGTTATCTATTACCCATTCATGGATAAGAACTCCCAAATCTCCCTCCATTCTATAACTTTCTGCAGTCTCCGTTAATTATAGGTATTCCTACTGCTATTCCAGGAATGGCCCCTTGCACTCTTTATTGAACCAGAATTGATCCCTCATTTTGATGGCAATAACAGAATGGGGTATATGTTGGCCATAGTGTTGCAGATCACACAGGATATTGGCCCACAGCGTGATTTTATTTATTAATTCACAGCATTAAGTCATTGCTGATTAGGTCAGTATTTACTGCCTGTCTCTAATTGCAAAGACGGCTGTTAAGAGTGAATCACATTGCTGTGGGTCTGAAGTCACATGTAGACCAGACCGGATAAAGGCAACAATTTCCTTCCTCGGTTAACCTAATAGGGTTTTCCACAATCAGCAATGGGTGTAAAAGTTATCATCAGATTCTTATTTCTAGTTTTTTAAATTGAATTCAAATTCCATCACCAGCCATGGTGGGATTAGAACCCAAGTCCCCAGAGCATTTCTTGCATCTCTGGATTCATAGTCTAGAGATGATACTACGAGGCCATTACATCCCCTTCAAATAGTATTTAATTCCTTTATTCTTCCTGCCAAATTGCATAATTCAAAGTCACATCCTCCCACATTATATTCCATTTGCCATACTTTTACCCACTTGCACACTGTCCATATTCTGTAGAATTTTTGTCTCATACTCACAACTTGCCATTTCTGTCATCTGAAAACTTAGCAATAGTACTTATCTCATCCAGGTCATTAGTATATTTTGTCAATAGTTGTGGTCCCAGCACTGATCTCTGTACACAAATAGTTATAGGTTCCCATCCTGAGAATGCCTTCCTTATCCCAATCCTCTATGTTCTACTAATTAGCCAATCCTTTGTCCATGCTATTGTACTACCTTCAACACCATGTTCTCTAATCTGAAGAATGAACTGGACCAGCCATAGAAATAATGGATCTATGAGAGTAAATCAAAGGCTAGGAATGCTGCAGCATGTAACTCATCTTCTGTCACACTAATGCCTATTTGCCGTCGACATGACACAACTTGGGAGTTTGATGGACTACTCTCCAAATGTCTGGATGAATGCAGCTCTACAGCATTCAAAATGCTTGATCCCCATACACGACAAAGCTTCTAGCATCACAATCACCACCTTCAGCATTAACTTTACACTTATTAGCTGCAGAGAGTAGCATTATCACTAGAGTAATTCACCAAATTTCTTCTGACAGCACCTTCTAAACCATTAACAGCTACCTAGAAGGACAGAAGGAACAGATGCATGGATGCAGCAAGACCTGCAAGTTTATAATTAAATTGCACACCATTTTGACATGGAGTTGTATCACTATTTCTTATTATTACTTGCCAAAATCCTAAAGCTCCTTGCCTATCAGTACTGCTGGTACCCCAGACCGTTAGGATTGTAGAAATCTAAGAAAACAGCTCACCATCACCTTCCAAGGACAAATAGGAATGGATAACTAATATTGACCAAACCAGCGATGGCCATACTCCAAGAATGAGTAAAATTAAACTTCTTATACATTTGGTCTCCACATGAAGTCCTCTGAATTTATCAAAATTCCTTCTATTTGAAAAATCGCTTAGATTTTTAAGGATGTAACTAACTGGCTAGATAGGGGTGAACAGTGAACACAGTGTATTTGGATTTTCAGAAGATATTTGATGATTAGCTACACCAGGAATTATTACATAAGATTCGGACTGTTTGCAATTTATGTCAATGACTTAGATGAGGGGACAGTATGCAATATAAACACATTACTTGGGATAAAAACTTGCAAAGAGGAGGGAACACAATAATGGAAGTAAAACCTTTTGTAGGAAGAAAGGAAAAGTAAAATATGTTTTAAATGTTGGAGTGTTTCATAAATATTGGTACTCAAATGAATTTCAGTATCTTTACACAACTCACAGAGAGTGAATATTGCTGAAAAGAGAGACATGTTGCTGAAACTTTACACCTTGTACTCAAAGGACAAATGCAAGAATGCCAAATTTCAAATAATCACGGTAATTTATACCACAGGAATAACGGTTCTGATCAGTTGGCAAGTCAACTCTGATTGAATAACACATTGCCATAGAGAAGTAAATAGGAAATTTTATACTCCCCAAACTCATAGGTAATTGAAAAGGCATGTAAGGCATGAAGATATTCCTTTTGTCTACAGAGAATGGATTTCTGTTTTCAGCAATATTCACATTAGAAGTATACATGGGGTAAGCAGGATGTATCAACAAAGAGCTGGTGCAAAAATAATGGGAAAAATGCTTTTCTTTGTTGAAAGCTTTTGTTTGGAACAGTGTACTAAATACACAAGAATCATTTAAATATTAATAACCATTTCCTCTTTGTGACTATCCCTGGGTAAAGACCATCTTTGCGATAAGTAAGGGTTGTTATAGTCCCACTCTCATTAGAAAGAGACAGCTGGTGGTAGTTTAATTTGAGGGTCACCACACCTTAGGCAAGATTGAGAAGGTAGGGTCATTATGGCAACTTCAGTCCAGGGTTTGAGCCTGCATTGACATCATTCTGCATTGCAAACCTACTGTTCAGTCAACTGAACTAACTGCTCCCCCTAGCCAGTACCAGCATAGCATAATTGTACAGGAACGTTTCCTGTCTCCTCTTATCTGCCAATATGGCAGTATGGAGCAAGGTGGTACATGGTACAAAGCTGAGAAAACCTGATAAAAGAGAGTCAAATGTCTGAGAGAACTATTAATTTCTTCTTCATGTTTTAGATGCTGGAAGACAACCTCATTTGCTACATTCAGAAAGTGGAACATCTGAAGAAATAGGGAATAAGTCATCTTCTTTACTCACAAGGAATCCCAAAAACATTTCAAGATCAGTGTGTAATATCTTTGCAATAACCCTATCAATCCAATATGCTGTCGTTGCTTGTGAAATTTCGCAGAAAGCAACTAGTGATAAAACATCATATCAATGAGGAAGGGTCATTCAAGTGAGATGCCTTCATTGATTGGGCTGTATTTGGTTAGCTGTGACAATAAAGGGTTTTTCTTTCAAAGCCTAAAGAGTAAACACTGCACTCACTTCAAAATGTAATCTCTTAGATCTTAAATATTCAGTCTGAGAGAAAGCACATCTCTGAGGCTAAGTGGTTCAAAGTACTATTTGGTGGTCAAGGTTTGTTGAGATGATAAAGGAATGGTAATGTGTGGAGTTGGCTCTTCACTGGTGTGGATTATTTTGTTGTCCTCAACGACATTAAGCTATAGATAGCCAAAAAGGAAACATTAAAAAAAGGTACTACTTCTGATCACTAGCAACTGCCCCCATTGGAAGTTAGGCATTTTTATACCTTGGCAGACCTACCTTGTGTTTCAGTCTGTCAAAATTATAAATGATTCTATTATATTTTGTGGGTTGCTTAAGGAAAAGTTCAATTTGGAGCTACATGAACATAGAATTGTCAGTTCAAATTGCTGGTCTGGAGTAGTTTCTGCAGCTGCATTACTTCTGGCCCTTCTCTGGGCATGTCAGTTGGTGAAACTTGAATTCATTAAAAACCTGAATAAAAGGCTGGCTGAATGTGATCATGTAACCAGTGTTAATTGTTATAACAATCCATCTGGTTCATTAAAGCCCTTTAATGAGGGAAATGTCCGACCTTTATCTGGCCTGGCCGACTTGACCCACACAATATGGTTGACTCTTAACTGCCCTCTGGGCAATTTGAAATGGGCAATAAATGCTGGGTATGCCAAAACCTTCCATGAATGCATTAAAAAAAGGTAGGCTGATTACATTCAGAGAAGGCAATAGCCTGGTGTTATTACCTCTAGATTACTAATCCAGAAACTCAGCTCATGTTCATAGGACCACTGCAGATGGTGGAATTTGTATTCAATTAAAATCAAACTGGAATTAAGAATATACCAATAACCTTGAAACTATTTGGAAATAGTGAGGTCTGCAGATGCTGGAGATCAGAGTTGAGAGTGTGTTGCTGGAAAAGCACAGCAGGTCAGTCAGCATCTGGCAGGTCAGGCAGCATCCAAGTGAGGCCTCATTCCTGAGGTAGGGCTCCAGCCCGAAACGTCGATTTTCCTGTTCCTTGGATGCTTTTCCAGCAACACATTCTCAACCTTAAAACTATTGTTGATTGCCAGAAAACCTCATCTGGCTCACTAACGACCCTCAGGGAAGAAAATTGCTATCCTTACCTGGTCTGACCTACATGTGACTCCAGACCAAAAGAAATGTGGATGACTCTCAACTGCCCTTTGAAATGGCCTAGCAAGCCATTCAATTCAGTGTATCAAGAGATCTTGATCAAATGGGTCAATGGGCTGAAAAATGGCAGACGGAATTCAATCTTGATAAATGTGAGATTTTGCATTTTGGTACACAAACAAGGCGAGAGCTTATGCAATTAATGGTAGGGCCTTGAGTAGTGTTGTAGAACAGAGAGACCTAGGGGTGCAGGTACATAATTTTTTAAAGTTTGCCTCACATATGTACAGAGTGGTTAAAAAGGTGTTTGGAACACTTGTCTTCATTGCTTAGTCTTAAAAGTATAGGAGTTGGGAAGCAATGTTGAGGTTATACAGGACATTGGTGAGGCCTCTTCTGGAATACTGTGTCTAGTTCTAGTGTCCAGTTATAGGAAGGATATCATTAAGCTGGAGAGGTTTCAGAAGATATTTACCAGGATTTTGCAGGTATGAAAGGTTCTTTTTTCACTGGAGTGTAGAGGTTGAGAGGCAACCTGATAGAAGTTTATAACATAATGAGGGGTATAGATAGAGTTAATAGTAGTTGTCTTTTCCCTAAGATGGGGTGCTTTAAGACTAGGGGAACATTTTTATGTTGAGAGGAGAAAGATTTAAAAAAAAAACATGAAAGGAAAATATTTTACACAGAAGGTAGTTCAGGTGTGGAATGAACTTCCTGAGGAAGTGATGGATGTGGGTACAAGTATAATGTTTAAAAGACATTTAGATAAGTACATGATTAGGAAAGGTTTGGAGGGTTATGGGCCAGGAACAGGCAGGTTGGGATGGTTTAGTTTGGGATTATTTTCAAAATGGACTGGTTGGAGTGAAGGATCTTATTTCTATATGACAATGATTCTATAAGTCTCAACAAGGAAATGAAACCAGAAGGATCACCTTGCATTGATTTAGGCACTGGGAAAGACAACTGCAGAAAGAGCCCTATCATAGAGTCATACAACATGGAAACAGACCCTTGGTCCAACCAGTTCATGCAAACCATGTTTCCAACCTAAACTAGTCCCAATTGCCTGTACTTGGCCCAAATCCCTCCAAATATTTCTGTTTTACCTCGCTGTTCAAATGTCTTTCAAACATTGTTGTTGTACCTGCATTCATCATTTTCAATGACAATTCATTCCAAACATGATCAACACTCTGTGTAAAAAAAAAAGTTGCCCCGCTTCCCTTCTTAAATCTTTCTCCTTGCACCTTAAAAAATACCCCTATTTTTGAACTCCCTCATCCTATAGAAACGACCCTTGTCATTCACCTTATTTATGCTCCTCGTGAATTTATAAATCTCAGTAAGATCACCTCTCAACCTCCTACATTCCAGTGAAAAAAGTCCCAGTCTTTCCAGTCTATTCTTATATCTCAAACCTTCAATTTGCAGCAATATCCTGGTAAATCCTTTCCAAACCCTCTCCAGTTAATAATATCCTTCCTATAACAGGATGACCAGAACTGCACACAATACAGGGGTGACATAGTGGCTAGCACTACTGCCTCACACTGCCAGGGACTTGGGTTTGATTCCAGCTTTGGTGACTGTCTGTGTGGAGTTTACACATTCTCCCTGTTACTGTGTGGGTTTCCTCTGGGTGCTCTGGTTTCCTCCCACAATCTAAAGATGTGCAGGTGAGATGAATAGGCCATGTTAAATTGCCCATAGTATTCAGGGATATATAGGTTAGGTACATTAGTCAGGGGCAAATGTAGAGTAATAGGATACGGGTCTGGGTGGGTTACTCTTCAGAGTGTTGGTGTAGACTTGTTGGGCCAAATAGCTGTTTCACGCTGTAGGGATCCTCAACATGTTGTCCCAACTCTTATAACTAAAGGTCTGAGCAATGAAGGCAAGTGTGCTAAATGACTTCTTAACCACCTTGCCTACCTGTGACAAAAATTTCAAAGAATTATGTACCTGAATCCAAGGTCTCTTTATTCTACAACGTTTACCAAGGGCCTACCATTATTTGTATAAGTCCTGTCCTTGTGTGTATTACTGACATCTAGAGGCTAGTGCCAATTTGGGAGTGGTGTCTCATAGACTGGTCAAGCATGCTTGACATAGTCATACTCACAGACTCGTACTTTATTCAAAATGTCCCAGACACTACCATTACACAGGACAGATCCAGCAGAGTTGGTGGTACATGGGAATGCAGTCAGGAGATAGTTGCCCTTGGAGTCCTCAGCATTGACTGCAGACCCCATGAGGTCTCATGGCATCAGGTTAAACTTGGTCAATGAAATCTCCTGTTGATTACTACATACTGCTCTCCCTTGACTGATTAATCAGTACTCCTCCATGTGGAGCAACACTTCGAGGAAGCACAGAGAGTGGCAAGGGTGAAAACTGAACTCTGGGTGGGGGACTTCGATGTCCACTACCAAAAATGGCTCAACAGAAACACTAATGATCAAGCTGGTCAGGTCTTGAGAATAAAGCTGCAAGTCTAGGTCTGCAGCAAATGGTGAGGAAATCAACAAGAGGGAAAATCTTAATTGACCTCATCATTACCAGTCTGTCAGCTACAAGTGCATTTGTCCATGATATTATTGGTAAGAGTGATTGCTGCATAGTTCTTATGTAGACAATGTCCCACCTTCGCATGAGAATACCCTCAATTGTGATGTATAGCTGTATCACTATATTAAATGGGACATGATGTGGAGGTGCTGATATTAGACTGGGGTGGACATGGTTAAAGATCACACAACACCGGGTTATAGCCCGATAGGTTTATTTAGATGTACAAGCTTTCGGAGCGCTGCTCCTTGATGTCAACTACCTCACAAAGGAGCAGCTCTCCAAAAGCTTGTACTTCCAAATAAACTGGTTTGACTATAACCTGGTGTTGTGTGATTTTTAAATGGGACAAACTTTGGACAGATCTAAGAACACAACACTGGACATTCATGAGGCTCTGTGGGCCATCAATTGCAGCAGAATTGTACTCCAGCACAATCTGCAATCTCATGGTATGGCTTATCCCACACCTCAACTATTACCAGGATCAACCTTGGCTCAATGGAGAGTGCAGGAGGGCATGCCAAGAGTCATATCAGCCATACCTAAAAATGAAGTAACAACTTGGTGAAGCTACCAAACAGAACCAATGGCATGGCAAACAGTGTAAGCAGCAAATGACAGACAAAACTAAGTGATCTGTTGCCTGAAAAGGAGAACTCAAGCCTTTTAACCAGATATTCTTCCCTTGTTCAATTATTTCAAGACTGGGGTAACCTTCTGGCTTGGGCTGATAAATGGCAAGTAATATTCATATCACACAAGTGCCAGACAATGACTATCTCCAACATGAGACACTCTAACCAGCAATTCTTTATATTCAATGACATTACCATCACAGATAGCAATGTGATTGATTCTTAACTGCACTATGGGCAATCAATGTTGGCCAGGCAGTGACACCCTCATCCATGAATGAATGAAAAATGATAAAATTACAATGGGATATTAATATTCAAGGTGACTGGACAAAACTATGGAAGATGACATTCAATGTAAGCAAGTGTGAAGTTATCCATTTTGATATGCTTTGATTTTATTTGATTTATTATTGTCACATGTACTGAGATACAGTCAAAAATATTGTTTTCATGCTAATCAGACAAATCACACCTTATATAATTACATCAGGGTAATAGAACAGAATACGATGTTCCAGCTACAGAGAATGTGCAGAGAGAAATCAACTCTAATATATGAGAGGTCCAATCATAAGTCTGATAACAGTGAGGAAGATGCTGTTCTTGAATCAGTTGGTATGTGTTTTCAAACTTTTGTATCTTCTGCCTGATGGAAGAGGCTAGAAGAGAATATAACTGGGGTGGGAGGGGTATTTGATTATGCTGGCTGCTTTCCCAAGACAGCGGGAAATATTGATGGAGTCAATGGAAGGAAAGCTGGTTAGTGTGATGGACTGGGCTATGTTTACAACTTCTATTCATTTTATAGGATATGGGCATCAGTGGCTCGCCAACATTTATTGCACATCCCTAATTGCCCTTGATAAGGTGGTGGTGAGCTGCCTTCTTGAACCACTGCAGTCCACCTTCTGTGGATTGACCCATAATGCCATTGGGGAGGGAATCTAGGATTTTGACCCAGTGACAGTAAAGGAATGGTGATATATTTCCAAGTCAGGATGGTGATTGGCTTGGAGGGGAACTTGAAGGTGGTAGTGTTCCCATATGTCTGCTGTTCTTGTCTTTCTAGATGGAAGTGGTCCATCTTGTAGATTGTACACACTGCTATGTCTGAGCGTCGGTGATGGAGGCAGTGGATGCTTGTGGATGTTGTGCCAATCAAGCAGTCTGCTGTGTCCTATTGGGTGTCAAGATTCTTGAGTGTTTTTGGGGCTGCACTAATCCAGGCAAGTATTACTTCACACTCCTATTATGTAAATGGTGGACAAGCTTTGGGAAGTCAGGAGGTGAGTTACTCCCCAAAGTGTTCCTAGCCTCTGACCTGCTCTTGTAGCCACTGTGTTTATGTGGTGAGACCAGTTCAGTTTCTGATCAATGATAACTCTCAGGATGTTGATAGTGAGGCATTCAGTGATGATAACATGATTGAATGTCAAGGGGCAGTGGTTAGTTTGTCTCTTGTTGGTGATAATCATAGCCTGGCATTTGATTGGTGTGAATGTTACTTGGCACTTGTCAACCAAAGTTTTTGGATCAGAGTGGTGCTAGAAAAGCACAGCAGTTCAGTCAGCATCCGAGGTGCAGCAAAATCGACGTTTCGGGCAAAAGCCCTTCATCAGGAATAGATGCTCAGTTTGGGTTTTGCCAGGGCTATTCAGCTCTTAACCTCATTACAGCCTTGATTCAAACAAGGGCAAAAGAGCTGAAATCCAGAGTTACCCCTTGACACCAGGGCTGTATTAGACAGAGTGTGGCCTAAAGGAGCCCTAGCAAAACTGGAACCAATTGGTTTGCCCCCGATACCCATTGGTTCCAGTTTTGCTAGGGGTCTTTTAGGCCACACTCGGTTTAATACAGCCTTGGTGGATTTCAGCTCTTTTGCTCATGTTTGAATCAAAGCTGTAATGAGATCAAGAACTGATTAGCCCTGGCAGAACCCAAACTGAGCATCACAGAGCAGATTATTGCTGACCAGGTACTGCTTGATAGCACTGTCGATGACATCTTCCATCACTTTATTGATCATCGACAGTAGACTGATGGGGCAGTAATTGGCCAGGTTGGATTTGTCCTGCTTTTTATGTACAGGATATACTTGGGCAATTTTCCACATTGTCAGGTCAATGCCAATGTTGTGACTGTACTGGAGCATCTTGGCTAGGGGAGCGGAAAGATCTGGAGCACCAGTCTTCAGTACTATTGTTGTCAGGGCCCATAGCCTTTGCAATATCTAGTGTCTCCAACTGGTTCTTGATATTATGTGGAGTGAATGGAACGGGCTAAAGACTGTATCTGAGAAGCTGGGGACCATTGGAGAAGGCCTAAGTGAATAATCTAATCTACACTTCTTGCTGAAGATTGTTGTGAAAGCTTCGGCCTTACCTTTTGCACTGATGTGCTGGGCTTTCCAACATTGAAGATGGGGATATTTGTGGAGCCTCCTCCAGTGAGTTGTTTAATTGTCCATGCCCATTCATAACTGGATGTGGCTGGACTTCAGAGCTTAGATCTGATCTGTTGGTTGTGGGATTGTTTAGTTCTGTCTATCACTTGCTGCTTATGCTGTTGGGCATGCAAATAGTCTTGGTGGCTTCATCAGGTTGACACCTCATCTTCAGGTATGCCTGGTGCTGCTCCTGGCATGCTCTCCTGCACTCTCCAACTCTATAATTTCTTGTGATCTTGGCCAAAGCAGTTGCTTTACAACGCTGTGTTGCATCTGGGTAGGATGTTTTCTATGGTGCATCTATAAAACTTAGTAAGAGTCACTGAAGACATCCTGAATTTCCTTGGAAGTAGAGGTGTTGATGTGCTTTCTTGACTGTAGTGTCAATATGGATGGACCAAATTGTTGGTGATATTTACTTCTAGGAACTTGAAGCTCATGACCGTTTCCACTTCAGCACCATTGATCCAGACAGGGGTGTGTTCGCCATTTCCCCTCCTGAAGTCAATGATAAGTTCCATCATTTTGCTAACATTGAGGGAGAGATTGTTGTCTTTACACCATGCTGCTTAGTTCTTTATCACTTTATTGTACTCTGTCTCACTGTTGCTTGAGATCTGATCCACAATGGTGGTGTTATCAGCAAATTTGTAAATGGTGTCACTGTGAGGCAGCAGTGCTAACCACTGTGCCACCGTGCCGCCCACTTTATTGTACTCTGTCTCACTGTTGCTTGAGATCTGATCCACAATGGTGGTGTTATCAGCAAATTTGTAAATGGTGTTAGAGCTGCATTTGACCACACAGTCATGAGTGTATAAGGATTAAGGTAAGGGCTAAGTATGCAGACTTGCGGGACACCAGTGTTAAGGATTATTGTGGAGGAGGTGTTGTCACCTATACTTTCTGATTGCAGTCTGTGGGTCAGAAAGTTGAGGATCCAGTTGCAGAGCAGGGAGCAGAGTCCGAGGTGTAGGAGTTTGGAAATGAGTTTGGTTGGAAGTTTGTTGAAGGCAGAGTTAAAGTCAGCAAATGGACCAAAAAGGTATAGAACAGGGTACTTTTGAAACTACATGAAATTAAATGCAGTGGTTATCTAAGGAGACTTGGAGTTCAGGTGCATGGATCTTTAAAATGCAATGAACAAGGGCAAAAAGTAATCAAGAAAGCTAATGGAATGCTAGCTTTTATATTGAGAACTTGAATCTAAGGAAGCAGAAGTTATTCTCCAGCAATACAAAATACTTGTGGGCGGCACGGTGGCACAGTGGTTAGCACTGCTGCCTCACAGCGCCAGAGACCCGGGTTCAATAAGGAGACTTGGAGTTCAGGTGCATGGATCTTTAAAATGCAATGAACAAGGGCAAAAAATAATCAAGAAAGCTAATGGAATGCTAGCTTTTATATTGAGAACTTGAATCTAAGGAAGCAGAAGTTATTCTCCAGCAATACAAAATACTTGTTAGATCCCTTGTGAGTACTTTGAGCATGATCTGGGGACCATTGGAGGAGGCGTAGATGGATCCTCTACTCAACACTTCTGGCTGAAGATTGCTGTGAAAGCTTCAGCTTTAACCTCTCATTTAGGAAGGATACAAAAACAGAAATTGTTGGCAAAATTCAGCTGAAATAAAACAAACAACCATGGATGCTGCAGACCTGAAACAAAAGCAGAAACAGAAACAGAGTGAAGCTTAGCTTTATTTTAGGGTTTTGTTGTGGGCTGACCCAGAGTTCCTCTGTTCAGGATATGTCCTGCGTGAGCAATGCAGTTGCCTTCACTCAGGTGGTGTTCCCCAGCCTCAGTTGGACTGGCGAGAGTGTCCACCTCCTCTGGAATGCCCTGACTCTCATTTGCTCCAATTACCACATTTTCTAATGATAAAGCCAGTGCTTGTTTAAAGTCTAATTGGGCTTCAGTGAGTCAGTGCTTTTGCATGGTTACATAATTAATCTCACATAACAACTGATCTCTCAGCATTTCATTAAACCAAAGCCACATGCCTCTGCTATTCATCTTAAATTAGCCAAAACTCCTGATATGGATTCCCCAGCTCTCAAATTGCTGAATAAAAATGATAGTGTCGCAGAATTAGAGGAGGCTTGGAGACTTAAATTCCTTAATTCCAGTGTTAGTATCTGGTGCCTCAGGGAAAGTTAGGCTCCTAATAACCAAAAAAGCTGAAGGTCCACAAGTTTACAGGAGAATTACTCATTGGCTTTCATCTGCCCCAATGTCATGTGCCTTGAAAAAATAGTAAATCCTTTGCACATAGCGGGCCCAGTCTTTGAAGCCAGGGTCAAATGAGTCAAGCATCTCAAATCATGCCAGAAAAACTTATGCCAACTCAAAGATGACTGTTGCAAGTGAGTTTCTTCAGGAAAGTGCTTTACTCTCATTGCCACTGAAGTAATTCCAATGAACTTGGTATCCTGTCCCTAAGTCATCCTTTATTTACATGTGGAATGTTTTTGACTGTTATCCAGCTCCCTGAGAGTCAGCTCTCTGAGTGACAGGATGTCTGATACTCCTGTTTTTACCTGTTAGCCAAGGCTCCTTTATTGGACCAGATTATCAGCCCCAATTAGGAAACTCATATTCTATGGGGTCTACCTGGCTGACCTCATTACAATCACTGAATCCCTCCCTCTCTGAGTCTGAGTTCTTTTTCTTGTATCTTCTTCTGATATGTTTTAGTGCTGGATCAAGTTCTCTGACTCTGCCTTGGGTACAGGTCGCATGTAACACACAGTAGTCACTTCATATGCCAAGAGCAACTTGGAAGAACTTTGTTCTCTTCTGCAGGGGGCAAAGGCATTGAGATGGCGACATGCACTGTTCCACCTCAGATTCCAAGATCTCTTCAATGCCTGATGGAGAAGGAAAGCCCATTGGTTCCAATAATCCTACCAACTATCAGGAGAGCCAGGCACGTTTTGCTCCTGCCCTGTTTGCAAGTTTACTGCTTTCATATGGTTCACATGCTTGTTCAGGACTGTTGCACATATCTGAACTTTATGCATTGCTACACATGATTTTGCATCAACCATGCCTATTACCCATGCAGGCCCATTCCCTTGGTTCCTACACCAAACTTCTGTACCTGACATACACTATCTTTTGCTTAGCGGAGCCTTGTGTCTGGCATTGGTGTACCTAATGCCATTGCACACTAGCCTCCCAGATCTGGGAAAACTAGATTTAACCTGATGTAGAGTCTTCTCTAGTTATTAATGTATCTGCTGCAGCTACCCTTGTAGTAGCATGAGAGGTCGTCCTATAATCAAGTAGGAACTGGGACAGTTTGGTATCCAGTGAAGTTATAGGCTGTTTCTTTAAGCCTGCCTTCAAAGTTTGGATTGCTGTTTCTGCCAGACCATTGGATGATGGATGGTATGGAGCAGGCATTATATGTCAAATACCATTCAACTTTTGGAATTTCTAAGATTCTCTGTTGGTAAATGATGGCCCATTATTTGTGACCAACACAGAGTCATAGAGTCATAGAGATGTATAGCATGGAAACAGACCCTTCGGTCCAACCTGTCCACGCCGACCAGATATCCCAACCTAATCTAGTCCCACCTGCCAGCATCCCGCCCATATCCCTCCAAACCCTTTTTATTCATAAACCCATCCATATGCCTCTTAA
>NC_057714.1:119353500-119364870 GCF_004010195.1 Chiloscyllium plagiosum | reverse complement strand
AGCCTACACTCCAAGGTCTCTTTGTTCAGCAACACTCCCTAGGACCTTATCATTAAGTGTATAAGTCCTGCTAAGGTTTGCTTTCCCAAAATGCAGCACCTCACATTTATCTGAATTAAACTCCATCTGCCACTTCTCTGCCCATTGGCCCATCTGGTCCAGATCCTGTTGTAATCTGAGATAACCCTCTTCGCTGTCCACTACAATTTTGGCATCATCTGCAAACTTACTAACTGTACCTCTTATGCTCACATCCAAATCATTTATGTAAATGACAAAAAGTAGAGGACCCAGCATCGCTCCTTGTGGCACTCCACTGGTCACAGGCCTCCAGTCTGAAAAACAACCCTCCACCACCACCCTCTGTCTTCTACCTTTGAGCCAGTTCTGTATCCAAATGGCTAGTTTCCCTGTATTCCATGAGATCTAACCTTGCTAATCAGTCTCCCATGGGGAACCTTGTCAAATACCTTACTGAAGTCCATAAAAGGAAAGCATACCAAACGCCTTCTTCCCTATCCTATCTACCTGCAACTCCACTTTCAGAATTGCATGACAGTTTTCCTATCATTGTCCCTGTGTTTGATGAATGACTGTACGCACATCCAACCAATTAGAGTGGGTGTCCATAATGACTAGGAACACTGAGCTCAAGAAAGTAGGGCAAATACATGAGGTTGTGCAAGTGACTGAAGTGTCAGTCAGAAAGCACTTTGGGTCCAGTGACCATAGCTCTCTTAGTTTTGACATAGTTATGGAAAAAGATAGGAGAGCCCCACAGGTTAAGGTGCTAAACTAGAGCAGGGCCAATTTTGGGATCATTAGGCAGGATCTAGCAGAGATTAATTGGGTGAGTCTGTTTAAAGGAAAATGGGAGGCTTTTAAAAGTGTGGTATCAAATGTCCAGGTTCAGTATGCCCCTGGTAGCGTCAAGGGAAATGCTGGCAGGTTTAGGGATCCCTGGCTGATGAGGGATATTGAGGTTCTGGTCAGACAAAATAAGGAGGCAGACATTGAGTTTATGCTGTCAGACTCAAGTGAATGCCTAGATGACTATAAAAAAATGTAGGAGCACACTTTAGAGGGAAACCAAAAGAGTGAAAAGAAGGTATGAGATGGACCTGGCATATAAGATTGAAGATAATCCCATGAGGGTCTATACCCGTATTAAGCATAAAAGGATGGCTAGGGAGGAAATAGGTCTCTTAAAGATCAGCATGGCTGTCTATATGTGGAGCCACAGGAGATCAGGGAGATTTTTAATGAATATTTTTCCTCAGTGTTTACTGAGGAAAGAATCATGCATGCTAAGGAAATAAGGAAAACAAGTGGGGATGTATTGGACCACGTGCATATTACCAGAGAGGAGGTGTTTGCAGCCTTAAAACTCATTAGAATGGATAAATCCCCTGGGCTTGATCAAGTCCATCCTTGGGCTAGAGAAGAGATTGCGGAGGCCCTTGCAGAGATTTTTGTATCATCTTTAGCCACTGGAAAAGTTCCAGAAGACTGGAGGTTGGATAATGTTGTTCCATTGTTTAAGAAAGGTAGCAAAGTCAAGGCAGGGAACAACAGGCCAGTGAGCCTGACATCAGTGGTAGGCATGTTATTGGAGAGGATACTGAGAGGACACCAGGATCAACCAACATTTAGTTGAGGTCTGATTAGGGATAATCAGCATGGATTTGTGCGTGTCAAGTCATGTCTGACAAATCTTTTAGAAGAGGTAGCCAAGGGCAGTGGATGTTGTTTATATGAACTTTAATAAGGCCTTTGACAAGATCTCACACAGCAGGTTAGTCATCAAGGTTAGGTTGCATGGAATCTGGGGAGACCTAGCTAATTGGATTCAAAATTAGCTTAATGGTAAGAAGCAGAGGGCGGTGGTTGAAGGTTGTTTCTTGGACTGTAACTCATGGTGTGCCACATGAGTTGGTGCTAGGACCTTTGTTATTTACTTAAATGTTCTCTCAGCTTAAACCAAAGCTTTCCAGTTTTGGACTCTGCTACTCTGGGGAAAAGACCTTGGCTACTCACTCTATCCATACCCCTGATGATTTTTTAAACTTCTATAATGTCACCCCTCAGCCTCTGATGCTCGAGGGAAAATCGCCCAGCCTATTCAGCCTTTCTGATTAGATTAGATTAGATTAGATTACTTACAGTGTGGAAACAGGACCTTCGGCCCAACAAGTCCACACCGACCCTCCAAAGAGCTAATCACCCAGACCCATTCCCCTACATTTACCCATTCACCGAACACTACGGGCAATTTAGCATGGCCAATTCACCTCACCTGTACATTTTTAGACTGTGGAAGGAAACTGGAGCACCCGGAGGAAACCCACACAGACACGGGGAGAATGTGCAAACCCCACACAGACAGTTGTCTGAGGTGGGAATTGAACGCGGGTATCTGTGAGGCAGCAGTGCTAACCACTGTGCCACCGTGCTGCCCTCTATAGCTCAAACCCTCCAGCGTGGTAACATCCTCGTAAGTCATTTCTGAACCCTTTCAAGCTTCATAACGTCTTTCCTGTAGCATGAAGATCAGAATTGAATGCAGTATTCCAAAAGTGGCCTAATCAATGTCCCACAATGACCCCCCCAAATCCTATACTCAATGCAGTGACCAATAAAGGCAAGCGTACCAAACACCTTCTTTGCTAACTTGTCTACCTATTTTCAAGGAAATGTGAACCTGCATTCCAAGGTCTCTTTGCTCAGAAATAGTCCCCATGACTATAAGTATTGCCCTGATTTGCCTTGCCAAATTGCAACACCTGATATTTATCTAAATTAAACTCATTTTGCCACTCATCTGCCCATTGCCCAATCTGATCAAGGTCCAGTTGTACTCCAAGATAACCTTCTTCACTGTCCACTACATCACAAAATTTGCTGTCATCTGCAAACTTGCTAACCGTACCTCCTATGTTCACATCCAAAAAATTTATATGAATGTCAAAAAGCAGTGGATCGAGCACTGATGCTAGAGGTACACTATTGGTTACAGGCTTCCAGTCCAAAAAAGCAGCCTTCTACCACCACTCTCTGACTCCTACCTTTAAGCCAATTTGGTATTCAAATGGCTAGTTCTCCCTATATTCCTTGTGATCCAACCATGTTAACCAGTCTACATGTAGAAACTTGTCAAACACCATACTGAAGTCCATATAGCTAATATCCTCTGCTCTGCTTTCATCAATCTTCTTCATCATTTCTTCAGTGTCGTGGAACAGGAGTACAAGTACATAGTTTGTTGAAAGCAGCATCATAGGTAGACAGAGTGGTGAAGAAAGCATTTAACATGCTGGCCTTCATTGATTGAGGCACTGAGTATCAGAGCTGGGACATTATGTTACAGTTGTTTAAGTCATTGGTGTGGCTGCACATGGAGTATTATGTACGGTTTTGGTCAACCTGTTATAGGAAAGACATAGTTAAACTGGGAAGACTGCAAAAAAGATTTACAAGGGTGTTGTCAGGACTAGTAGGCCTGAGTTAAGGAAGAGGTTGGCCAGGATAGGACTTTATTCTTTGGAACATAGGAGAATAAGGGTGACCTTATTGAGGTGTATAAAATCATGAGAGGCATAGATAGCATGAATGCATATAGTCTTTTTTCCAGGAATGGGGAATTGAAAAGTAGAAGGCATAGGTTTAAGGTGAGGCGGAAAGATTTAAGAAGGACCTGAGGGGCTGTCAGAGAAAGTGGTTGAGGCAGGTATAATAACAACATTTTAAAAAGCATTAGATTGGTATATGGGTGAGAAGGGTTGAGAGGGATAGGGGCCAAATGTGGGCAATTGGAACTAGCTGAGTGGGCACCATGGTCAAACAGTTTGGGCCAAAGGGCCTGTTTCCATGCTGTATTATTCTATGACTCTCTAAGTTTATGAAAGGACATGCATAGTTGATGTGTACCTGAGTCTATGGTTTACCCAGCCATTCCCTTGAATGTGGGGGAGATGCTGGCATTATGTTTTGTCCTCGTTGACTCTCTGAGTACTGCCTGACCAATGCGCTTATGTCTGCATTCAGTCCTGATGACCAAACAAAACTTCTCGCCAACATCTTCATTTTGGAAATGCCCTAGATAACCCTGGTGAAGTTCAGCCAGTATCTCGCAGTGCCCTGGTGTAGACCTTGTAAAATGTTCTCTGTCGTCTGCTGAAAAATTACACAAGCCAATGATACCCCAAATGGCAGTCTGGTACAAATTGGTACAAACCCTTATGGGTATTAATTGTAGCATATATCTGGCAATTCCTCATCTAACCGCAATTGCGCATAGCTTATGCCCAACTTCATGAAGGTTAGTCCCCTGAACCAGCTTCGCATATAAGGGATTAGGTATGTATCCTGCAATGAAAAAGTGGTTTGAAATCTCCGCACTCTTCATTTTATCTGTCAGCTAGGGCTCCCTGATTGGGCTAGATTAACAGCCCCAATCAGGGAACTCGTATTGTATGAGGTCAATTGGCTGACCATGTTACAATCACTACACCACCCATTTTCTTATCCTGTGACAAAATCAATCAAATGTATTTTGCCTTTGTACATTTATCGAGAATAGATGTGAGTGAGAAAAGCATTATCAATTAAACATGACAGCTGCTGTCACATTTTGAGCATCTGCAATATTTTGCTTTCTCCATTATTTTGAGATAACTGTGAACTCTGATAACATTGTTACAAATCTGCACCATGAAGGTAGGCACCTTTTGATAAAACAGGAGGTAATATAATTTTAAAAATCCAAATGTTAAATGAGCAGAATCTGGAAATATCTACCTTGGAGCATTTTGGAAGCAAATTCAGTGATGGCTTTCTAATGGGAATCTAATTTCATTATCATTTTTAAATTATTTGTTCATAGGATGTTAGAATCACTGGCAGCATTTAATTTCCCATCCCTAATTGACCCGAGAAGGCAATAGACATTTTACTGTATTGCATTGTGGGTCTGGAGTTACGTAGCAGATTTTCCTCCCTGAAAGACATTATTGAATGATGTAAGGTTTTACAGCAATCAATTGTGGATCCATGGAAACCATTAACCTAGCTTTCTCATTCCAAATTTTTACTGAATTCAAATTTCACCAAAAGTCTTGATCAGATTCAAACATTAGTCTGGGGAGCTGTATTGTGAGTCCAGTGACAATATCACTATGCCGCTGCCTCCCCGAAGAGACAGTCAAGACAAAGATGTGAAAGTATTTCTTCTCTCAGAGGGTGGTGATTCTGTGGAGTTCTTTACTGCAAAGAGCTGTGAAGGTTGTCAATAAGTATACTCAAGGCTGAGATCGACAGATTTTTTTTAATCACTAAGGGAATCAAGGGTTATGGGGAAAAGGCACAGAAGTAGAGTTGAAAATTATCAAATCAGCCACAATCTCAATGAATGATTGAGCTGAATCAATGAGGTAAACAGTCTACTTCTGCTCCTATGTCTTATGAACTTTTCACCAAAAAAGCTGGCATGGACATAACATGTGAAAAGAATAGCTTAGTGTTTAACCATTCTAACCACAGATGATTCAAATGGCCCCTTGCCGAAATATTTGTATCATCGATAGTCACAGGTGAGGTGCCAGAAAATTGGAGGATAGCTAACGTGGTGACACTATTTAAGGAAGGTGGTAAGGAAAAGACTGGTGAGCCTGACATTGGTGGTGGGCAAGTTGTTAGAGGGAATCTGAGAGACAGGATTTGCATGTATTTGGAAAGGCAAGGACTGATTAAGGATACTCAACATGGCTTTGTGTGTGAGAAAACATGTCTCACAAACTTGATTAAGTTTTTTGAAGAAGTGACAAAGAAGATTGAGGGCAGAGTGGTGGATGTGATCTATATGGATTTCAGTAAGGCATTTGACGAGATTCCTCATGGGAGACTGGTTAGCAAGATCAGATCTCATGGAATACAGGGAGAACTAACATTTGGATACAGAACTGGCTCGAAGGTAGAAGACAGAGGGCAGTGGTGGAGGGTTGTTTTCAGACTGGAGGCCTGTGACCAGTGGTATGCCACAAGGATTGGTACTGGGTCCACTACTTTTCGTCATTTATATAAATGATTTGGATGTGAACATAGGAGGTATAGTTAGTAAGTTTGCTGTTGACACCAAAATTGGAGATGCAGTGGACAGTGAAGAACATTACCTCAGATTACAAAGAGACCTTGGAGTGCAGGTTCATAGCTCCTTGAAAGTGGAGTTGCAGGTAGATAGGATAGTGAAGAAGGCGTTTAATATGCTTTCTTTTATTGGTCAGACCATTGAGTTGGGAGGTCATGTTGTGGCTGTACAGGATATTAGTTAGGCCACTTTTGGAATATTGCGTGTGATTCTGAACTCCCTCCTATCGGAAGGATGTTGTGAAATTTGAAAGGGTTCAGAAAAGATTTACCTCCAGGGTTGGAGGGTTTGAGCGTAGGGAGAAGCTGAATAGGCTGGGGCTGTTTTCCCTGGAGTTTCGGAGGCTGAGGGGTGACCTTATCGAGGTTAAAAAATCACGAGGGGCATGGATATGATAAATAGACAAAGTCTTTTCCCTGCAGTAAGGGAGTCCTGAACTCTAGGGCATAGGTTTAGGGTGGGAGGGGAAAGATATGAAAGGGACCTAAAGGGCAATCTTTTCATGCAGAGGGTGGTGTATGTATGGAATGAGCTGCCAGAGGAAGTGATGGTTGCTGGTACAATTACAGCATTTAGAATGTAGAACGTTACAATGCAGTACAGGTCCTTCAATTCTCAATGTTGTGCTGACCTGTGAAACCAATCTGAAGCCGATCTATCATACAATATTCCATTATCATCCATATGTTTATCCAATGACTATTTAAATGCCCTTCAGGTTGGCGAGTCTACTACTGCAGGCAGGGCATTCCACACCCCTCCTACTCTCTGAGTAAAGAACCTACCTTTGACATCTGCATTTATCACACCTCAATTTAAAGCTGTGTCCCCTTGTGCTAGCCATCACCATCCAAGGAAAATGGCTTTCACTCTCCACCCTATCTAATCCTCTGATCATCGTGTATGTCTCTATTAAATAACCTCTTACTTCTCTCTAACAAAACAGCCTCAAATTCCTCATAAGATCTTCCCTCCATACCAGGCAATATCCTGGTAAATCTACTGTCCACCCTTACCAATGCTCCCACATCCTTCCTATAATGCGGCGACCAGAACTGTATGCAAAACTCCAAGGGTGGCAGCACCAGAGTCTTTTCAGCTGCAACATGACCTCTTGGCTCTGCAACGCAATCCCTCTACCAATAAAAGCTATCACTCCATACCCGTTCTTAACAATCCTATCAACCTGGGTGGCAACTTTCAGGGACCTATGTACATGGACGCTGAGATCTCTCTGCTCATCCACACTACCAAGAACCTTACCATTAGTCCAGTACCCTGTATTCATATTACTCCTTCCAAAGTGAATCACTTCACACTTTTCTGCATTAAACTCTATTTGCTGCCTCTCAGCCCAGGTTTGCAGCTTATCTATGTCCCTCTGTAATCTGCAACATGCTTCCGTATTGTCCACAACTCCACTGACCTTGGTGTCATCCACAAATTTACTAACCCATCCTTCTCCACCCTAATCCTGGTTATAAAAAATGAAAAAGAGCAGTGGACCCAAAACAGATCCTTGCGGTACACCACTCGTAACTGAACTCCAGGATGAATGTTTCTCATCAACCACCACTCTCTGTCTTCTTTCAGCTAGCCAATTTCTGGTCTAAACTGCTAAATTACCTCAATCTCATGCCTCTGTATTTTCTGCAATAGCCTACTGTGGTGAACCTTATCAAACGCTTTACTGAAATCCATATACACTACATCAACCACTTTACCCTCATCCACCTGTTTGGTCGACTTCTCAAAGAACTCAATAAGATTTGTGAGGCACAACGTACCTTTAGCAAAACCATATTGACTATGCCTAATTCAAATTATTCCTTTCTACATTATTATAAATCCTTTCTCTTATAATCCTTTCCAACACTTTACTCACAACCGAAGTATGACTTACTGGTCGGTAATTAACAGGGTTGTCTCTACTCCCCTTCTTGAACAAAGGGACAATATTTACTGTCCTCCAGTCCTCTGGCAGTATTCCTGCAGACAATGACAACACAAAGATCAAAGCCAAAAGTTCTGCAATCTCCTCCATGGCTTCTCAAAGAATCCTAGGATAAATCGCAACAGCCCAGGGACTTATCTATTTTCATACTTTCCAGAATTGCTCACACCTCCTTCTCATGATTCTTAATCCCATCTAGACTAATAGCCTGTATCTTAGTATTCTCCTCGACAACCTTGTCATTTTTCTGTGTGAATACTGACCAAATAAATTCATTTAGTGCCTCTCCTATCTCCTCAGACTCCACGCACAACTTCTTACTAATGTCCTTGACTGGCTCTAATCGTACTCTCATCATTCTTTATTCCTGACGTACCTGGAGAAAGCTTTTGAGTTTTCCTTGATCCTACCTGCCAAAGATTTCTCATGTCCTCTCCTGGCTCTTCTTAGCTCTCTCTTTAGGCCCTACCTGCCTAACTTGGAACTCTCAAGCGCCATAACTGAGTCTTCACGTCATCTTTACATAGCCTCCTTCCTCTTGACAAGAGATTCAACGTCTTTAGTAAATCATGGCTCCCTTGCTCAACCAGTTCCTCCCTGCCTGATAGGTACATGCTTATCAAGGACACACAGTAGCTGTTCCTTAAACAAGCTCCACATTTCAATTGTGACCATCCTCTGCAGTTTCCTTCCCCATCCTATGCATCCTAAACCTTGCCTAATTGCATCATTATTGCCTTTCCATCAGCTATAACTTTTGCCCTGCAGTATATACCTATCCCTTCCCATTGCAAAAGTGAACATAAGCGAATTGTGATCACTATCACCGAAGTGCTCACCTATCTCTAAATCTAACACCTGGCCGGGTTCATTACCCAGTACCAAATCCTATGTGGCCTCGTCTCTTGATGGCCTATCTGCATACTGTGTCCGGAAACCCTCCTGCACACTTTGGAATAAAACTGACCCATCTAAAGTACTCAAACTATAGCATTTCCAGTCATTGGAAAGTTAAAATCCCCCATAACAACTACCCTGTTACGTTTGCTGCTATCCAGAATCATCTTTGCAAAATTTTCCTCTACATCCCTGGAACTTTTCGGAGACCTACAGAAAACACCCAACAGTGTGACCTCTCCTTTCCTGTTTCTAAACTCAGCCCATACTACCTCAGTGGACGAGTCCTCATCAAATCTCCTTTCTGCCAGCATAGTACTGTCCTTGATTAACAACGCCACACCTCCCCCTCTTTTCCCATTTCCTTGTTCTTACTGAAACATCTAAACCTCAGAACCTGAAACAGCCATTCTTGTCCCTGATCTATCCATGTCTCTGAAATGGACAAAACATTGAAGTCCCAGGTACCAACCCATGCTGCAAGTTCACCCACCTTATTCTGGATGCTCCTGGCATTGAAGTAGATGCATTTTAAACCTCTTTCCTGCCTGCTGGTATACTCTTTTGACCTTGAAACCTGAATTCATGACATCACTACTCTCAACTTCCTGTACACTGGACCTACAATTCAGATTCTTATCCCCCTGCATAATTAGTTTAAACCCTCCCGAAGAATATTAGCAATCATCCCCCAGGATATTGGTATCCCTCTGGTTCAGGTGAGGACCATCCCATTTGTAGAGGTCCCACCTACCCCAGAATAAGCCGTAATTATCCAGGTATCCAAATCCCTCCCTTCTGCAACATCCCTGTGGCCATGTGTTCACTGCTCTCTCTCCCTATTCCTTTCCTCACTAGCACATGGCACGGGTAACAAACTAAAGGTAACAACTCTGTTTATTCTAGCCTCAAGTTTCCACCCTAGCTCTCTGAATTTCTGCCTTACCTCCCTGTCCCTTTTTCTACCAATGTCGTTCGTGTCTATGTGGACCATGACTTGGGGTCACTCCCCCTTCTCCCTTAAGGATCCTGAAAACACGATCCGAGACGTCATGAACCCTGGCACCTAGATTAGATTCCCTACAGTATGGAAACATGCCCTTCGGCCCAACCAGTCCACACCGACCCTCCAAAGAGTAACCCACCTAGACCCATTTCCCCCTGACTAATGCACCTAGTACTATGGGCAATTTAGCATGGCCAATTCACCTAACCTGCACATCTTTGGATTGTGGAAGGACACCGGAGCACCCGGAGAAAACCCACACAAACACAGGGAGAATGTGCAAACTCTATACAGACAGTCGCCCAAGGCTGGAATCGAACCTGGGACCCTGATGCTGTGAGATAGCAGTGCTAATCACTGTGATGCCCCATTGTCTCCAACACACCAACCACGAGTCTCTCTTGTTCCCACAAAATCTCCTCTCTGTCCCCCTAACTATGGAGTTCCCGATAACTAATGCTCTACTCCTGTCCCCCTTCCCTTCTGAGCAACAGGGATAGACTCTGTGCCAGAGACCTGTAAACTATGGCTTACCCCTGGTGAGTCATCCTCCCCAACAGTATCCAAAACAGTATGCTTGTTATTGAGGGGAATGGCCACAGAGGATCCCTGCACTGTCTGCAGGTTACCTTTCCGTCCCCTGACCATAACCCATCTACCTTATGCCTGTACCCGAGATGTGACTACCTCCGTGTAACTCCTCTCAATTACCTCCTCAGCCTCCAGAATGATCCAAAGTTCATCCAGCTCCAGCTCCAGTTCCCACTGCGGATTCTGAGGAGGGAAGTTGGGTGCACTTAAGACTATAAGATCATAAGACAAAGGAGTGAAAGTAAGGCCATTTGGCCCAAGGAGTCTACTCTGCCATTTAATTAGGGCTGATGGGCATTTCAACTCCACTTACCCACACTCTCCTTGTAACCCTTAATTCCTTGTGAGATCAAGAATTTATCAATCTCTGCCTTGAAGACATTTAATGTCATGACCTCCAACTTGGCAATGAATTCCACAGGCCCATCACTCTCTGGCTGAAGAAATGTCTTTTCATTTCCATTCTAAATTGACCCCCTCTAATTCCAAGGCTGTGCCCACAGGTCCTAGTCTCCCTGCCTAACGCAAACAACTTCCCAGCATCCATCCTTTCTAAGCCATTCATTGTCTTGTAAGTTTCTATTAGATCTCCCCTCAACCTTCTAAACATTAATGAATACAATCCCAGGCTCCTCAGTCGTTCATAATAAGTTAGACCTACCATTCCAGGGGAAAGTGAGGACTGCAGATGCTGGATTTCAGAGCTGAAAATGTGTTTCTGGAAAGGCGCAGCAGGTCAGGCAGCATCCAAGGAGCAGGAGAATCGACGTTTCGGGCATG
>NC_057714.1:119351043-119353476 GCF_004010195.1 Chiloscyllium plagiosum | reverse complement strand
TGCTCCTTGGATGCTGCCTGACCTGCTGCGCTTTTCCAGCAACACATTTTCAGCTCTACCATTCCAGGGATCATCCATGTGAATCTCTGCCGGACATGCTCCAGTGCCAGTATGTCCTTTCTGAGGTGGGGGCCCAAAATAGGACACAGTATTCCAAATGGGACCGAACTATTGCTTTATAAAGTCTCAGAAGCACATCACTGCTTTTATATTCCAACCCTCTTGAGATAAATGACAACATTATATTCGCTTTATTAATCATGGACTCAACCTACAAGTTAACCTTTAGAGAATCCTGGACTAAGACTCCCAGATTCCTTTGTACTTCGGCTTTATGAATTTTCTCACCATTTAGAAAGTAGTCCATGCCTGTATTCTTTTTTCCAAAGTGCAAGACGTAGCATTTGCTCATGTTGAATTTCATCAGCTATTTCCTGAACCACTCTCCTAAACTGTCTCTTTCTGAAACCTCCCCACATCCTCAGTACTACCTGCCTGTCCACCTAACTTTGTATCATCAGCAAACTTTGCTAGAATGCCCCCAATCCCTTCATCCAGATCATTAATATATAAAGTAAACAGCTGCGGCCCCAGCACTGAACCCTGTGGAACACCACTTGTCATCGGCTGCCATTCCAAAAAAGAACCTTTTATCCCAACTCTCTGCCTTCTGTCAGACAGCTGATCCTCAATCCATGCCAGTAGCTCACCTCGAACACCATGGGACCTCACCTCACTCAGCAGCCTCCTGTGAGGCACCTTATCAAAGGACTTTTGGAAGTCTGATAATAACATCCACTCGGTTTTCCTGGTTTAACCTACTTGTTACCTCTTCAAAGAATTCTAACAGGTTTGTCAGGCATGACCTCCCCTTACTAAATCCATGCTGACTTGTTCTAATCCAATCCTGCACTTCCAAGAATTTAGAAATCTCATCCTTAACGATGGATTCTATAATTTTACCAATAACCAAGCTTAGGCAAACCGCCTATAACTTTCCATCTTTTGTCTTGATCCTTTCTTGAACAAGGGGGTTACAACAGCAATTTTCCAATCATCTGGGATTTCCCTGACTCCAGTGACTTTTGAAAGATCACAACCAATGCCTCTGCTATTTTCTCAGTCACCCCCCTCAGAACTCTAGGATATAGCCCATCAGGGCCAGGAGATTTATCAATTTTTAGACCTTTTAGCTTTTCTAGCACTTTCTCTTTTGTAATGGTTACCAAACTCAAATCTGCCCTCTGACTCTCCTTAATTGTTGGGATATTACTCATGTCTTCCACTGACATAAAGTACTTATTATCTGCAGTTATTTCCTTATCTCCCATCACAAGCCTTCCAGTGTCATTTTGGAGCGGCCCAATATCTATTTTGCCTCTTATGTATTGAAAGAAACTTTTACCATCATTTCTAATATTACTGGCTAGCCTACCTTCATATTTGATCCACCTTCCTTAGATTAGATTCCCTACAGTATGGGAACGGGCCCTTCGGCCCAACAAGTCCACACCGACCCTCTGAAGAGCAACCCACCCAGATCCATTCCCCTCCATTTACCCCTCCACCTAACACTACGGGCAATTTAACATGGCCAATTCACCTAACCTGCACATTTTTGGACTGTGGGAGGAAACCAGAACACCCGGAGGAATCCCATGTAGACACGGGGAGAATGCACAAACTCCACACAGACAGTTGCCTGAGGCGGGAATTGAACCCGGGTATCTAGCGCTGTGAGGCAGCAGTGCTAACCACTGTGCCACCGTGCCACCCTTATTTCTCTCTTTGTTATCCTCTGTTTGTTTTTGTAGCCTTTCCAATCTTCTGATTTCCCAATGCTCTTGACCACTTTATAGGCTCTCTCTTTTTCTTTGATGCATTCTTTTTCCTGCAGATGAAGTCAGTGGGAACCCTTACCTTCAATATTCTCCAGAAGGAGCATGCAACTGTCCTAATAATTTTACCAATCTGGTGCACAGAATCTTTTTGTTTTGGTTAGAGAAGGGGGATGGGTGGAAGACACGGCCCATGTCGTGTTTTGGTGAAAGCAACAGGGCAAATATATACCCAGCAGGCATCTGGGTGGGTATATAAATATGAAGGGTTTAGAGGGATATGGGTCAAGTGCTGGCAATTAGGACTAAATTAGGTTAGGATATTTGGTCAGCATGAATGTGTTTGACCAAGGGGTCTGTTTCCGTGCTGTACATCTCTATGACGTTGGTGGTGGGCAAGTTGTTGAAGGGAATCCTGAGGGACAGAATGTACATGTATTTAGATGTACAATATTCCCAATTCCTTCGTCTCTGCCACATTTGCTCCCAGGAGGACCAGTTCCAATACCGAAAAACCCAGATGACCTCCTTCTTCAAAGACCGCAATTTCCCCCCAGACGTAATCGACGATGCTTTCCACCGCATCTCCTCCACT
>NC_057714.1:119313151-119350076 GCF_004010195.1 Chiloscyllium plagiosum | reverse complement strand
TCTTTCCCCTCTCACCCTGAATCTATGCCCTCTAGTTCTGGACTTCCCCACCCCAGGGAAAAGACATTGTCTATTTATCCTATGCATGTCCCTCATGATTTTATATACCTCTATAGGTCACCCCTCAGCCTCCAACGCTCCAGGGAAAACAGCCCCAGCCTATTCAGCCTCTCCCTAAGCTCAAATCCTCCAACCCTGGCAACATCCTTGTAAATCTTTTCCGAACCCTTTCAAGTTTCACAACATCCTTCCAATAGGAAGGAGACCAGAATTGCACGCAATATTCCAAACGTGTCTGATCAATGTCCTGTATAACAGCAACATGACCCCCCCAACTCCTGTACTCAATACTCTGACCAATAAAGGACTTGAGTAACGGTAGCTCAGTGGTTTGCACTGCTGCCTCACAGCACCAGGGTTCCAGGACCGATTCCAGCCTTGGGCACCTGTCTGTATAGAGTTTGCACATTCTTTCTGTGTGGGTGTGCTCCGGTTTCCTCCCACAGTCCAAAGGTGTGCAGGCCAGATGAATTGGCCATGCTAAATTGCCCAGAGTGTTAGATGCACTAGTCAGAGAGAAATGGGTCTGGGCAGGTTGTTCTTTGGAGGGTCAGTGTGCACTGGTTGGGCCGAAGGGCCTGTTTCCACACCGTAGGGAATCTAATCTGAACAGCTTGGGAGGACACGGTTTTTTTCGAACAGCCTGAATGGGGTGTGGCCAACTCTCATAGATCCAGATTTCTGAGTTCGTTTTTTTTTCAGTAACATCAGAAGATATTGGAGTCTCAAAAGAATTGGAAGCTTCAGTGAATGTCTCCTGGCTGCTACTCTCTTTAAATTTTCTCTTGATTATTTTTTTCCTCCCGGCTTGGAGAACTGCATGTGAGAATCTGTATCCGAATTTACCTTTATTGCCAAGGGGTGTGTTTATGAGCTGTTACTATATTGGAACAGTTAATTAGTAATAGTACTGTATCTATTATTCGATTAAGTTTTCTAACAGAGTCTAACAAATTCTAAATTTCTCTTTCTGTGGTTGTATTTTAACAACAGTGTTTAAATAAATTGTATTTTGCTTAACGTCAAATTGCATCGGGAACAGACATTTAATAACTGGGTTTAAAATAAGAAAACGTCAGGGTCTAGGTTACCTTCTTAAGATATTTTGAGGGGGTCTGATCTGATCTATAACAATGGATAGGATAAATAGACAAAGTCTTTTCCCTGGGGTTGTGAAGTCCAGAACTAGAGGGCATAGGTTTAGGGTGAGGGGGGAAAGATATAAAAGAGACCTACGAGGCAACCTTTTCACACAGAGAGTGGTACGTGTATGGAATGAGCTGCCAGAGGAAGTGCTGGAGGCTGGTACAATTGCAACAATTAATAGATATGTGAATAGGAAGGGTTTGGAGGGATATGGGCTGGTTGCTGGCAGGTGGGACTAGATTAGGTTGGGATATCTGGTCGGCATGGTCGGGTTGGACCGAAGGGTCTGTTTCCATGCTGTACATCTCTATGATTCTATGACTTTAAATGTGAAGCCCATTCTCCATTCACAGGTTATGCATGGAATGAAAGAGTTATTGTTAGTCAAAGAAGGAACTGCATATGTCAGGTTTCTGTGAGGTGATGACCAAGTGGTATTTTCATTGGACTACTAATCTGGCAACCCTGGTAAAGTACTGGGGACCTGGGTTCAAATCCTGCTGTGGCAGATAGTAGAATTTGAGTTCAATTTTAAAAATCTGTAATTAAGAGTCTAATGATGATCATGAAATCATGACAAATTGTCAGGAAAAACCCATCTGGTTCACAAATGTTCTTCAGGGAAAGATGTCTGCCATTCTTACCAGGTCCACATGTGACTCCAGACCCTAGTAAGTGGTTATCTCTTAACCTCACTCTGGACAATTAGGAATGGGCAATAAATGTTGGCTTGGCTCATGATGTCCATGTCCTGTGAATGAATATTAAAAAATGAACTTCATTTTGTGCTCCCGCAAGTGTTCCAAGTGGGGTAATTCCAGGACTTTGATTTGGTGACAGTAAGAAAACAGTGACATAGTTCCAAATTATGGTAGTCTTTATATGGGAGGCTTTAGCTGATAGTGTTCTTAAATGTTTACTGCCCTTATTCTTCTAAGTTTTCACGGTCACAATTTTGGAGAGTGCCATCAAGGGAGCTTTAGAAAGTTTCTGCAGTGCATCTTGTAGCGAGGCTGTCCTTGTGTGTGAATTATGTGGTGACTGAATATTCAATGTGATAGATAGGGTGCTGATCAAGTGGGCTGCTTTGTCTCTGATTGTGTGAAACTTGCTAAATGCCTGTGTTAGAACTGTTCTATGATATCTCCAGCTTCTTCTTTAAACTTGAGGCCTTTAATGTGAGTTGACTTAAATTTAATGACATCATAAACAACTTGAATTAGTCATTTGATTATTCTCTATGTCATAAAGCTTTGAGGTTGATAACTGATGACAGAGTTGACAACTTGTGACTTTCAATCAGGCTTTATAACTAAGTGGTGTCTCCAGAGGAGGAGGAGAAAATGGATAATGAATGTGATCTGGAATTTAGGAAGAATTTGGAGGCCGAGCGAAAGAAGCTTGATGTGGAGCGTCAGATGAGAAAAACATATGAGGCTATTTCTCAGGATGCCAAAGAGCCCTCGGATGATACCTGTGCACTTACTTCTCCTGAGGAAGGTCAGTAATATGCAACTTTTAAAAGCTTTTGTTCTCATTTAATGTTGGTTTAATTTTGATTTCCTTTGAAATGGTCTATTTCTCTCTAAAATACCAGACTCAACCAATCAGTTCTGCAAACGAACTGTTATTTGAAAAGCAAAAAACACTCCTCTGTACTCCCAATTAATCAATGCTAAGGAACTTGATTTGCTCCTAAATCTGATATCTTTTCATTAGCAGTGACTAATGCAAGTTAGATTCATTGCCAAACAGTCAGTCGAATCTGTGCCCGAATGGGAACCTTGCCAATTTGAAGCCTCAGAACAGAACAATGGGTGCATTTTAGACCATTTAGTCCTTTTTATCCTGTTCTGCTATTCAACACAATTACCAACTGTAATTGTTCACCTGATATAGCTCTTGTTTCTTTCAGCGATTAAAAATCTGCCTATCTCAGTGTTAAACCTATTCACCAATGAAGCATTCACAAACGTTTAGGTAGAGAATTCTGAAGCTTCATTGAAACATAGAAGACAGGAGTAGTCCATTTAACACCTTGAGCCTGTTCAACCATTCAATATGATCATGGCTGATCATCGAGCTCCATACCTTAATCCTGCCCACCCCCATATCTCTTTTTCTCTTTTGTCACAAGAACTACATCTACTTCCTTCTTGAAAACACACAATGTTTTGGCTTCAAGCACTGTCTGTGATAATAAATTCCAAAAGCTCACTACCCTCTGGGTGAAAAGATTCCTTATCTCTGTACTAAATGTCCTCCCTCGTATTTTTAAATTGTGATACCTGATTGCGTACTCCTCGGACATCAGGAGCATCCTTTCTACATTTACCCTGTCTAGCCCTCTTAGAATTTATAGGTCTCTATGTGAGCCCCTCTAATTCTTTCAAATTCCAGTGAATATAAGTTCATAAGTTAGAAGAGCAGAATTAGGCCATTTGGCCCATTGAGTCTGCTCTGCCAGTCAATCATGACTGATATCTCCCCCCTCCCCTCCCCACCCCATTTTCCTGCTTTTTCTCCTTAACCCTTCAACCCATTACCAATTAAAAATCTGTCTAACTCCTCCTTAAATTTAATCACTGTCACAGCATCAATGCCACTATGGGGTTGCGAATTCCACAGATTCACAACCCTTTTGGGAGAATTAATTTCTCCTCAACTCTGTTTAAATCCGATCCAGTTTCTCTTTATACATCAGTCCTGTCATCCCAGAAATCAGTCTGGTAAACCTTGGCTTCATTCCCTCCATATCCAGAACATCCTTCCTCAAATAAGGAGACCATAACTCACACAGTGCTCCAGGTCTCGCCTCATCAGAGTCTTGTACAATTGCAGCAAGACATCCTTTCTCCAATATTGAAATCCTCTCACTATGAAAGCCAACATAATATTTGCCTTCTTTACTGTCTGTTGCATGTGCATGCTTACATTTATTGACTTATGTACAAGGACACTGAGGTCATATTGCAACTCCTGCTTTCCCAATTTATTTCTATTCAGATACCTGACTTCCTGGTTTTGCTACCAAAGTGAATAAGCTCAACTTTATCCATATTATAATTCATCTCTCATGCATTAGCCCACTCATTCAGCTTGTCTAAATCACAATGAAGCCTCAGTTCATCCTCTCGTTTTGCTTTGCGTCATCTGTGAACCCAGAGATGTTACATTTATTTGCCTTATCTACTGCATAAACATATATTGTGTATAGCTGGGATCCAAGCACTGATCCCTGCGGTACCCCACTATTCATTATCCGCCACTTGGAGAAGGAACTGTTTATTCCTATTCTGTTTTCTTTCTGCCAACCAGTTTTCTGTCCATATCAGAATACTACTCCCATCCCATGGGCTATAATTTTACGTGGTGATCTTTTACATTGAACTTTATCTGAAAGCCCAAATAGACTACATCTACTGACTCCCTTTATTAATTCTGTTGGATGCATTCTTGTTCAATGTCAAGCATGATTTCCTAGTATAAAACCATGCTGACTCTGTCTAATCCCATTATTATTTTCCATGTGTTCTGCTATTAAATCTCTTATAATGAATTTTAACATTTTCCCTGCTATCAATGTTACATTAGCAAGTCTACCATTCCCTGTTCTCTTTACTCTTTTTTTTTAATAGCATGGCTACATTAACTACCCTCTAATCCATAGGAACCGAGTCAATGGAATTTTGAAAGATGACCACCAGTATAATCAATTTTTCTAAGTCCACTTCCTTAGATACTCTGGGATACAGATTATCAGGTCCTGGGATTTATTGGCCCATTTAGCTTGTCTGTTCCAGTTTTTTCAAAGAGAAATTCTGTTAGTATGATTACCCCTTTCTTTTTCTTTTTCTCATTTATGTACTTAAGTCACTTCTGAGCCACTATTGAACCTGAGTCCACCATCCAAGCAAATCCTTATCACCTGTGTTTAAAATATAGTTGCCTCATGTCATCTCTGAATCTTTTGATGATCATCTTAACTCTGTTCTCTCTCTCTCTCTCTCTCTCTCTATTAAAAAGCTTTTGCAATTGGGAGCACTTCTCTTGATTATCTAATGACATCTTGATTAAATCTCCCTTTAGCTTTTTCTGTTCTAAGGAGAAAACTCTAGCCTTTCTGGGTTTCTCTGGGAAGGCAATCACCTAGTGTTATAAGCACGAGACTATGAATCCAGAACCTCAGCCAATGTTTTGGGGACATTGGTTCAATATTCAATTTTTAAAAATTTGGAATTAAGGAACTACTGATGACCATGAAACTGTTGTCAATTATTGGAAAAACTCATCTGGTTCACTAATGTCCTTCAGGGAAGTAAATCTGCCATCCTCACCTGGTCCGGTCTACATATGACTCCAGACTACAAGCAATGTGGTTGACTCTCAACTACCCTCTGAAATGATAGATGGATTCTTGATTACCACGTGGGTGAAAGATTTTCAGGGATGAGCTGGAATGTAGAGTTGAAGTTAAAATCAGATCAGCCATGACCTTATTGAATGCAGGAGCAAGTTTGAAGGCCAAGTGGTTTACTCTTGTTCCTTGTCCATGCTTCATGTCTTATTGCAACATTTTGCAACTTAGGGGCCTTGATTGAACAGATGCTGAAAGGATACATCCGTCATACAGGAAATTGAATCTGGAGATGCACTGTTTCAAAATAAGGTATTTCCCACTTAAGGTAAAGGTGAACATAGATTTCTATTCTCAGAAGGTTGTTAACCTTTGGAATTCACCAGCCTGTAGAGCAGTAGATCCCGAGTCAGTGAGTTTTCCAAGGCTGAGTTGGACAGTTTTTCAAGGAACAGGGGGTGAAAGGATCAAAGTGAGTAAAGTCCACAATCAGATGATTTTAAAATCTTGATTCCATGATTTATTGAATTATGGAACAGTATCCAATAGCCAAATTACCCACTTATTTTTGGATTAGATTAGATTCTGTACAGTATGGAAACAGGCCCTTTGGCCCAACAAGTCTACACTGACCCTCCTAAGAGTAACCCACCTGGACCCAGTCTCTGACCCCTGGTTTCCAGCATCTGCAGTCATTGTTTTTACCTCTGTACAGTATGGAAACAGGCCCTTTGGCCCAACAAGTCTACACTGACCCTCCTAAGAGTAACCCACCTGGACCCAGTCTCTGACCCTATATTTACCCCTGACTAATACACCTAACACTATGGGCAATTTAGCGTGACCAATTCACCTGACCTGCACATCTTTGGATTGAGAGAGGGAAACTTCTACTCCTATACCTTGTGTTCTCAAGTAACCTACTGATCATCATTACCTGCTATGTTTGTATAACTATATCTACATTGGTTTAGTTTGTGAGGGTTAAACTAAATATTTCTATTTTGCTTCCACAGAAGAAGGACAGCTTCCAAGCTTCACAAAGCGTCGTAAGTATTTCTATAAAGAGCAAGTTAAATCTAATGAAAAATATGTATTTTATCAATATAAAGATTCTAAAATAGCTCCATAGAAACCAGTGTCCCATAACCAAGTAACCTTTATTTATACATGGAAGATCCTTGACACTGATCCAGCTCCCACAGAGCCAGATTACAGAATGACAGGGTGTCTGATACTCCTGATTTTACCTGTCAGCCAGGGATCCTTGATTTGACCAAATAAACAACCCTAATCAGGGAACTCATATTCAATGAGGTCCACCTGGCTGACATTGTTACAATTGCTATATCCTTCCCCCTCTGAGTCTGAGGACATAGGTCGGTTCTTTTTCTTGTAGCTCCTCCTTGGGTGCTTTAGTGGTGGGTCAGGTTCCTCTGACTCTGCCTCAAGTACTAATTCTGAGAAAGGGTCACGGGACCCGAAAGGTTAACTCTGATTTCTATTCACAGATGATGCCAGAACTGCTGAGCTTCTCCAGCAAATTCTGGGTGGTATGTGTAACATACTTACCTCTTGTACCCAGAGTGTCTTTGAAGAAATTAATTCTCTTCTTCAGGCAACAAAGGCATTGAGGCAGCGACATCCACCATCTCCATCTCACATTCCGAGATCTCTGCAAGGGAGGACCGACTGTCTCTGAAGAGCATTTTGCTCCTCCCCCATTTGCGAATTTGCTTTCATATGGTTCATGTGCTTGTTCAAGACTGTTGCACATAGCAGAACTTTATGTGTTACAAGACCGGATCTTACACGACCGTGCCTCTTATTCTTGCAGGACCACTCCCCTGATTCTTACACCAAATATCGTCTCCTGAAATACACTGTTTGTCTCACATAGTGAAGCCTTGTGTCTGGTATTGACATCCCTGATGCCTTGCACACAAGCCCCCCAGGTCTGGAAAAAATAGATTTAATCTGGTTTGGAATGTTCTCCCCATTAGCATATCTGTTGGAGCTATCCTTGTAGTTGCATAAGGGGTCATCCTATAATCAAAATGGACCAGGCATAATGTAGTATCTAGTGAAGCTACAAACTGTTTCTTTAAGGCTGCCTTTAAAGTTTGGACTGTTCTTTCTGCCAGACCATTGGATAGTATGGAGCTGTCCTTGTGTGTTGAATGCCATTCAACGTTAGTAAATACACAAATTCCCTGCTGGTTATCTGTGACCAACACCTCTGGAATTTGTGTAATGCAAAAGATGTGTGCAGTGTTTCTATCATCGTCCCTGTGTTTGACAAATGCACATCCAAACACTTTGAGTTGCTGTTCACAAAGACTAAGAACATCAAGTCCATTAAAGGACCAGCATAGGTGATGACTATCCGTGTCCAGGGTTTACCTGCTATTCTCTTGAACGTTGCTGGCGTTACATTTTGTCCTTTTTGATACTCCGGCAAGTGCCCCACCAATGCTGCAATGTCTGCATCCCCCGATCCTGGTGGCCAGACATAATGTCTCACCAACATCCTCATTATGCAAACCCTTGGATAACCCTGAATGGAGTTCAGCCTGCATCTGGTGGTGCCCTGGTGTAGACCTTATAACATCTTCTCCTTTGTCTGCTGAAAAATTGTAAAAGCTGATAATACCCTAGATGGCTGTCCCATACATTGGTAAAAAGCTTATGGGTATTAATTGCAGCATATTTCTGGAAATCTGCATCTAACTGCAAGTGTCGCAATATTGTTTTTTTACGACATTACTATTGTCACAAAGCTGGTCCCTTTTTTTCTAAAAGCCATTCCTTTTCTCAAGGATACTGTGTTCTTGGTTTTCTTCAGAGGGGTCATAAGCCAGTTCCCAGTTCTGATTAAACTGGTTTGGTACAGAGATTAAATGGTACTGAGAGGACTTTTTGTTAATATGTGAACAGATGAGACTTCAGGCCAAGTGGTCATGTTTTAGAAGTGACCTGTATAATGAAAGGGGAGTGGTCAGCTCTCTAGCAGAGCAGTTCAGTCCAGAACTAGTTGTGAGTTCAACAGTGGACTGTGTGAACAGGCTCCCTCTTTTGCTGCCCTTCTAACTTCAACCTGTAAGCATCTGTTCCATTGTTTTTATTGCATTTTAAGGGGGTTTGCTTAGCGGGACTGTTGTTCGGAACAGTATAATTAAATCTAGTCTAGATAGACTGAGTTCTGTAAGGTTTCTTTATTCTGTTCCTTGTGTTTCATTGTGTAATTTTGTAAATAAATGTTTTGTCTGTTTTAAAACCTGGTAGCCAACCTCGCTAACTTACTCCGGGTAATTTTCGCTGCACACTTACTGAAACAAATTGAAAAATTATGGTATGAGCTGCCTACTGAAGAACGTTTTGAGTGGTCTGGCCTAGTCCATAACAGATTGGGGGCTCTTTGCAGGATTTTAAACAGTGAGTGGTAGGTGCTAGTGTCTTCATTTCAGGTGTTGGTTTGGTTGGTAGACAAAGCTTGGGATAGTAATGGCTCTTTCATTCGCCAAAAGTTTCCTGGAAGTGGATCCGGTGACTTTGAAAGTTTTGCAAAAGGTGAATAAGACCAAGCTGCAGAAATTAGTAGACCAGCTGGGATTGGACCTACCTGCATCTGTGAGGAAAGAAGAGAAAATTACAGCAGTAGCTCAGAATTTAAACTTGCCGGAGAAACCATCCGAATTTATAGAGACGGCAAGAATTCAATTGCAAATGCAGCAGCTTGAGTTCGAAGTGAGAGATAAGGAAAGGGCAGCAGAAATGAAACAGTTTGAGTTATTGCTTAAAAGCAGAAGAGAGGGAAAAGGATTGAGCAGTAGAATAGAGAGAAAAAGAGAAAGGTTTTGAACTTCAAAAACTGACACTTAAAAACAAAAATCAGCTTAAAGCTAAAGGCTAAAGGTAGGTTTAGTGAGGATGAGCAAGCCCCTGGTAGTCAGAAGCCCAGTGAGAAACTTTAAGTCTGTTCATGCATGGCCTAAATTTGATGAGAAGGATATGGAAGCCTTTTTCATCTCATTTGAAAAGGTGGCTAAACAAATGCAGTTGCCAATGACCCATGTGGGTTTTGTTGATCCAAATAAACTTGTAGGTAGGGCGAGTGAGGCATCACAATCAGAAGAGGTATCTGGGGAGTATGAGGAGGTGAAAAAAGCCATTTTAATTGCATATGAGCTTGTACCATAAGTCTATAGACAATGTTTCAGGAATCTAAGGAGGGACCTCGGTCAAACCTTTATTGAGTTTGAAAGGATCAAACAGAGTAATTTTGAAAGATGGATAAGAGCTTTGAAATTTGCTCAAACCTATGATGCCCTTAGCGAGGTAATTATTTTGGAGGAATCCAAAAATTCACTGCCTGAAGTAGTGCGAACTCATGTGGAAGAGCAGAGAGTTAAAATGGCAAGGTTAGCAGCTGAAGTGGCTGGTCCATAAAACTCAGTTTGCTTCCAGAATCAATTTCAGTCCATGAGGGATAGAAATTGGGGTAAAGAGAAATCCTCACGTGGAAAGGGAAGGTTAGATCTCAGTGAAGATCATAAGGATAACTTACTACAGGGTAAAACAGAAATCACTGAGGGGGACAAAGAAGTTAAAAAACTTTGGTGTTTTCACGGTAATAAAGTGGGCCACACAAAACCACTGTATCGGCGAGCTAGGAGAAAGCCAGATGTAGGAAAACTGAACAAGCCTGGGAGTTTTGTTGGGCGAGTACCAAAAAGCACAAGGAAAGTTAAACAACTGTCTCAGATTGTACAAGGAAATAAGAGGTTGGTTAAGGAGGAAGTGCCAGATCTGCTTAAAAAATATAAATGCAAGGGTAAAGTTTTTTCACATAGGCCAGGAGTAGCAGGTAAAGAGCTTACAATATTAAGGGACACAGGATCCTCTTGGTCTATGATGCTGAAGAATGAGGAGATATGCACACCTGAGGGACTATTGCCAGAAAAGGTGCTGGTAACAGGAATTCATGGTGAGACAAAAAATGCTCAATTATGTAAAGTAAGGTTAGAGAGTCCAGAGAAGAGTGAAGAATTTGTGGTAGGAGTACTGGACAAACTATCAGCACCAGGAATAAAATTTGTCCTTGTCAATGATATAGCTGATTCACCGGTAGGCATGCTGCCTGCTCTAGTTGGAAAGCCAGTGGAGACATAGGCGACAGAAGAAATGAAGGATCTTTACTCAGGAACTTTCCCTGATTGTGTGATCCCAGAGGCACAATTTGAAGCAGGAGAGATCAAGAGGCACAGATAAGGGAGCTAACCTAGCTTTATCTGAGACTTTTTTGATCAGATAGGTGGGACAGAGCAGGAGCAATGAGATAAACATACAGTATCTTTAGCGCTGCTAACCTTATCGAATTACAGCAGAAAGATGAAAACTTAAAACAGTTGAATCAAAAGGAATTTACAGAGAAGGACAGTGAATGTATTCCTGTGTGTTATTACTTAACAAATGATGTCTTAATGAGGAAATGGAGACCATTGCACAGTCACGCAGATGAGAAATGGGCAGGGATTCATCAAATTGTTTTGCCCGTAGGGTATAGAAAGGAAGTGCTGCGACTGGCACTTGAGCTACCACTTGTAGGTCATTTAGGGGTGAAGAAAACACAAGCTAAAATACAAAGACATTTTTACTGACCTGGACTATACAAGGATGTATTTGATTTTTGCCAGATGTATCACACATGTCACCTGCTAGGAAAATGACAGGCAGTAATAATACCTTCACCTTTAATATCTGTAGCAGCATTTCAGGATCCTTTCACAAGAGTCTTGATTTCATAGGTCCCCTATCCCAAACAAGAAGTGGGAATAAGTATTTATTAACAATAATGGATATGTCAACTAGATTTCCAGAGACAATTCCATTATGTAACATCACAGCTAAAAGGGTTATAGAATAATTACTTACATTTTTTACTAGATACGGACTACCAATAGACATCCAGTCAGATCAAAGATCAAACTTCACATCCAAATTATTCAAGGAGGTTATGAATAACTTGGGAACAAAGCAATTCAAATCTATTGCATACCATCCTGAATCGCAGGGAACGATAGAGAAATGGCATCAAACACGAAAGACCATGAGGAGGGTTTTTAGTCAGGATTATCCAGATGATTGGGATACGGGAATTCCAATTGTACTTTTAGTGATCAGAGATGCACCAAATAAATTGACCAAATTCAGTCCATTTGAATTAATTTTTGGGCATGAAGGAAGAGGATTGTTAAAATTGATTAAGGAGAAATTAATAAGTCAGAATTTAGAGACCATTCATTTGGACTATGTGTCCCATTTTAGAGAGCCATTAAATAGAACTAGAGAGTTGGCTAATCAGCATTTAAAAGTATCACAACATACAATGAAACAGGAAGTGGATAAGAAATCACAAATTCACAATTTTGGAGTTGGGGATAAAGTATTGGTGTTACTTCCAGTAACAGGTGAGCCTTTAAAAGCAAGGTTTAGTAGACCATATTAAATCGAGAGGAAATTGAGTGAGGTGAACTACTTGTGAAATCTCACAGAGTGTGTCTTTTGAATATGCTCAAAAGGTATTTTGATAGGGAAAGAAAGCAAGAGGAGAAGGTGTTAATGATTACAGAAGGAAGAACCAAGTTCAGCGGATTGTGAATTGGACATTCCTCAAATCAAATTGTTTTCCTCACCCCTAAATGACCTCCAAGTGGTAGCTCAAGCACCACTCGCAGCACCTTCTTTCTATATCCTATTGGCAAAACAATTTGATGAATCTCTGCCCATTTCTCATCAGAATTAGGAAATTGTCAAAAATTAGGATAATTGATTGAATTACCTTCCATGAGAAAATGAAAATGACCTGAAAGTGTTATTACTGTCACATGGAGAGATATGCGCAAATAAACTGGGAAATACTAACCTAAATGTGCATAATGTAGGGATAGAAGATGCTGTTCCAATTAAGCAACATCCTTACAGATATAATCCTCTAAAGTTGACACAGGTTTAGAAGGAGATAGAACACATGCTCCAAGATGGCATAATTGAAGTGAGTTACAGCGACTGGAGCTCACCCATAGTCATGGTGCCAAAGCCAAATAGTACCCAATGGTTTTGTGTGGACTATTGCAAAGTCAATGTTAAGACTGATACATATGCAATTCCATGGTTGGAGAACTGTGTCAAAAAAGTGGGACAAGCAACTTACATTTCTAAGTTGGACTTGCTCAGAGGCTACTGTCAAGTACCTCTGTCAGAGAGAGCAAAGGCAATTTCAAGCTTTTGTAACACCAAATGAACTATATCAGTTCAAAGTATGAAAAACACTCCAGACACATTTCAGAGACTGACTAATAAGGTCGTTGCCAGATTAACCAACTGTGTGGTGTATATTGATGACCCAGTGATTTTTGGTCACTCATGGAAAGAACATTTACAGCATTTATCAGACTTGTTCGATCGACTTCAGAAGGCAGGTAAACCTAGCTAAAAGTGAATTTGCCAAAGCCCAAGTCACCTTCCTGGGCCATGTTATTAGAGATGGACAAATGGCCCCATGGGATGTAAAAATGAAAGTAATTGGAGAATTTCCCGCACTGTCAATGAGAAAAGCAGTACTAAAGTTCCTGGGATTGAATGGATTTTACCAAAGGTTTGTGCCGAACTTTAGCAGTGTGGCTGCTCCACTCACCAAATTGTTAAAGGGCAAGAAGTTTCAGTGGACAGTGGACTGTCAAAAGTCATTTGACAGCCTAAAAACTGTGTTAACCACTGACCCAGTGTTAGCCACACGAGATTACACGAAGCTTTTCAAGGTGGTTGTCGATGCCAGTGATGTGGGTGTCAGTGTGGTGCTCCTGCAGGACGATGACAAGGGAATAGAAAGACCCTTCGGGTATTTATCCAGAAAGTTGAACATTCATGAACAGAAATAGATGTTAAGCTTTGGGTTGGCATTACAACATTTCAGTGTTTATATTACCAGCAATGCATTTGAGACAATTGTATATGCTGATCGTAACCCATTGACATTTGTGAAAGAATTTAAGGACAAAATTGCCAAACTGATTAGATGGAGCTTGTTGTCATAGCCATTCAGTTTGACAATTGTGCATGTGGCAGGTCACGAAAACATGATTGCAGATGCATTATCGAGGCTCGAATGAGTGACAGAAGCGTTCAGAGGGGGGTGGGTGCCACAGTCTAAATTTGCATGCGTTGTGCATATTTGTATGTGTATAGTTAGTACAGTGTATGTTTGTGTTTTAGACTACCAACCACTTTGTTTTTGAAGGGTTTTCAAAATGAAGCCATCTTTTGGTATTGATGGTTCATTTTTTTAATGGGATGGTTCAACAGTGGTTGTCACAAAGATAGTTCCTTTTTTCTAAAAGCTGTTCCTTTTCTCAAGGATATTGTGCCCTTGGTTTTTTACAGAGGGGTCATAAACCAGTTCCCGGTTCCAATTAGACTGGTTTGGTACAGAGATTAAAGGGTATTGAGAGGCATTTTTGTTTAATTGCAAGCAGATGAGTCTTCATGTCAAAGTGGTCATGTTTTAGAAGTGACCTGTATAATGAAAAGGGAATGGTCAGCTCTCTAGCTGAGCAGTGCAGTCCTGAACTGATAAGGTGTTCAACAGTGGACTGTGTGAACAGGCTAGCTCTCTTTCTGCCCTTCTAACTTCAACCTGTAAGCATCTGTTCCATTGTGTTTACTGTGCTTTGAGGGGATTTGCTTAGTGGGACTGTTGTGTATATTCGGAACAGCATAATTATGTCTAGTCTGGATAGACTGAATTAGAGTCACACAGTCATAGAGATGTACAGCATGGAAACAGACCCTTCATCCAACCCGTCCATGCCGACCAGGTATCCAAACCTAATCTAGTCCCACCTAATTTTGTAAACCTCTATAAGGTCACCCCTCAGCCTTCGACACTCCATGGAAAAAAACTCCAGCCTGTTCAGCCTCTCCCTGTAGCTCAAATCTTCTATCCCTGGCAATATCCTTGTAAATCTTTTCTGAACCCTTTCAAGTTTCACAACATCTTTCCGATAGGAAGGAGACTAGAATTGCACACGATATTCCAACAGTGGCCTAACCAATGTCCTGTACAGCCGCAACATGACCTCCCAACACCTGTACTCAATTTTCTGACCAACAAAAGAAAGCATACCAAACACCTTCCTCACTATCCTATCTACGTGCGACTCCACTTTCAAGAAGCAATAAACCTGCACTCCAAGGTCTCTTTGTTCAGCAACACTCCCTATAACCTTACCATTAAGATTTGCTTTCCCAAAATGCAGCATCTCGCATTTATCTGAATTAAACTCCATCTGCCACTTCTCAGCCCATTGACCCATCTGGTCAAGATCCTGTTATAATCTGAGGTAACCCTCTTTCCTGTCCACTGCACCTCCAATTTTGGTGTCATCTGCAAACTTACTAACTGTATCTTCTATGCTCATATCCAAATCATTTATGTAAATGACAAAAAGTAGTGGATTCAGCACTGATCCTTGTGGCACTCCACTGGTCACAGGCCTCCAGTTTGAAAAACAACCCTCCAACACGACCCTCTGTCTTCTATCTTTGAGTAGTTCTGCATCCAAATGGCTAGTTCTCCCTGTATTCCTTGAGATCTAATCTTGCTAACCAATCTCCCATGGGGAACCTTGTCGAACGCCTTACTGAAGTCCATATAGATCCCATCTACCACTCTACCCTCATCAATCCTCTTTGTTACTTCTTCAAAAAACTCAATCAAGTTTGTGAGACATGATTTTCCATGCACAAAACCATGTTAACTATTCGTAATCAGTCCTTGCCTTTCCAAATACATGTACATCCTGTCCCTCAGGATTCTCTTCAACAACTTGCCCACCACTGATGTCAGGCTCACTGGTGTATAGTTCCCTGGCTTGTCTTTACCGCCCTTCTTAAAGAGTGGCACCACGTTTGCCAACCTCCAGTCTTCCGGCACCTCATCTGTGACTATCAATGATACAAATATCTGAGCAAGAGGCCCAGCAATCACTTCTCTAGCTTCCCAAAGAGTTCTCAGGTTCACACAATCAGTTTCTGGGGATTTATCCACCTTATGCATTTCAAGCCATCCAGCACTTCCTCCTCTGTAATTGGGACATTTTGCAAGGTGTCACCATCTATTTCCCTACATTCTGTATCTTCCATATTCTTTTCCACAGTAAATACTGATGCAAAATACTCGAAAGTTAGATTAGATTACATTACAGTGTAGAAACAGGCCCTTCGGCCCAACAAGTCCATACCGACCCGCCGAAGCGAAACCCACCCATACCCCTACATTTACCCCTTACCTAACACTACGGGCAATTTAGCATGGCCAATTCACCTGACCCTGCACATCTTTTGGACTGTGGGAGGAAACCGGAGCACCCGGAGGAAACCCACGCAGACACGGGGAGAACATGCAAACTCCACACAGTCAGTCGCCTGAGGCGGGAAATGAACCCGGGTCTCAGGCGCTGTGAGGCAGCAGTGCTAACCACTGTGCCACCGTGCCGCCCACTATGCCACCGTGCCGCCCACAGTTCTTGCCTAATACCGTCAAAATTGGCCTTTCTCCAATTTAGAACTTCAACTTTTGGGTCTGGTCTATCCTTTTCCATCACTATTTTAAATCTAATAGAATTATGGTCATTGGCCCCAAAGTGCTCCCTCACTGATACTTCAGTCACCTGCCCTGCCTTATTTCCTAAGAGTGGGTCAAAGTTTGCACCTTCTCTAGTAGGTACATCCACATACTGAATCAGAACATTTTCTTGTACAAACTTAACAAATTCCTCTCCATCTAACCCTTAACACTATGGCAGTCCCAGTCTATGTTTGGAAAGTTAAAATCCCCTAACATAACTACCCTATTATTCTTACAGATAGCTGAGACCTCGTTACAAATTTGTTTCTCAATTTCCCTCTGACTATTGAGGGGGTCTATAATACAATCCCAATAAGGTATCATCCCTTTCTTATTTCTCAGTTCCACCCAAATAACTTCCCTGGATGTATTTCCAGGAATCTCCTCCCTCAGTGTTGCTGTAATGGTACCCCTTATCAAAAATGCCTCTCCCCCTCCTCTTTTGCCTCCCTTTCTATCCTCGTCAAGGTAGTCAAACCTCGTTAACTTACTCCGGGTAATTTTCAGTCTATTTGCTGAAACAAATTGCAAAGTTATGGTCTGTGCTGCCTGCTGAAGAATGTTTTGAGTGATCTGGCCTCGTCCATAAAGCTATGCCTTGATGATTTGGAGGTGCCGGTGTTGGACTAGGGTGTACAAAGTGTGCTTCCAATTAAACCTGTTGGACTATAACCTGGTGTTGTGTGATTTTTAACTATGCTTTGAGTTTTTTTCCAGAGAGGATATAATTGGCAAGGCTCTGACTAGTCTGGATTTGAAAGGTTTAATGGGCCCCTTTTTGTTTTCCCCCTAACAGATAATGCCTCTGGCCTAAGACTTTGATGTCTTAAAAAAAAAGTGTAATCTCAGGGAGTGGCCAGCTAGCTGTGCAGCTAACCTTTGTTTAGATTAGAGTTTTTGTTTCAGTTCAGCAGTAGTGTCTGTGCGAAGAAACAAATTCAGCCGCGTACTCTTTCTCTCTCACCTCAAGCCCTGTTTTTTGAATTTTTACTCTTTGAGCTAAAGGATGTGATTATTGGGATTGTTGCAAGTAGTTTTGAAACAGCATCATTTGTGTTGGGATATTCTGTTGGGGTTTTGGATAGGATAAGTTGTCTGGTATTGTATTTTCTGTTCTTTGCGTTTCATTCCATAATTTTGTAAATAAATTCTGTTTGTTTAAAACTTGACAATCGGATCGGCTAATTCACTCCGGGATTATCCATATACATTCACCTAAAACAAATAGCAAAGTTATGATTTGGGCTACCTACGTAAAAATGATTTGAGGGGTCAGGCCTACTCCATAACAGATCGGGGGCTCTTTGCGAGATTTAAACAGTGAGTGGTAGGTGTTAATGTTTTTTATTTTGGGTGTTGATTTGGTTGGTTTAAACAGTGCTCGGGAGCAATGGCACCTTCAGTCACCAAGGAGGTTCTGGAGATGGAAGTAGTGACCTTGGGGATTTTACAAAAGGCAAATAAGACCAAGCTGTGGGAATTAGTAGACAAGCTGGAGTTGAAGTTAGCTCTCTGATGTGGGGAAAGATGAGATGATTGCAGCAATATCTCAGCATTTAAATTTGCTGGAAACACCATCAGGGTCTGTAGAGATAGCTAAACTTCAATTGCAAATGAAGCAGCTTCAGTTAGAAGCAAAAATGAAGCAGTTTGAGTTATGATTAAAATCGGAAGAGGGAGAAAAATAACAAAGGGCTTTAGCAGAAGAGAAAGAAAGAGAGACAGAGTTTCAACTGCAAGTGACACTGAGAAAAGAAAGTAGATAGGCAGGAGGCTGGAAGAACACAGCATGCCAGGCAGCATCGAGAAGTTCAGAAGTTGATGTTGTGGGTGTATTCCTTCTTCAAGACTGGGGATGGGTGTGGGGGGTAGCTGCAAATAAAGGTGGAGCTGGGGCAGGGTGGTGAAGTGAGGATAGGTGAAGGCAGGTAGAGGGTACAACCTGGTTGGCCAATGGCAGGAATGAATCCAGTTGGTTGGTGGCAGGGTGCAGTGGAAAGGAGGGAGAGAGGCTGGGAGTTGGCGGATAGGGAGTGGGGTTATTTGAAATTGGAGAACACAATGTTGAGTCCTCCAGGCTTTAGGGTGTCCTGGCGGAAGATAAGGTGTTGTTCCTCCAAAAGGAGCTGTAGTTTGTTTTGGCAATGGGGAAAGCCAAGGATGGTCATGTCGGAAAGGGAGTGGTTGGAAACTTGAATTCCTTACAACTGAAGGAGTTAAATAGAAAAGGATAAAATAATGGTCTCCTTTGATGTTACAGGAGAAAGTGAGGACTGTAGATGCTTGAGATCAGAGCTGAAAATGTGTTGCTGGAAAAGCGCTTTTCCAGCAACACACTTTTCCTTTGATGTTACAGCCCTGTTCACATCAATTAACATCAACCTGTCCAAAGAAACACTGACTGCTCTACTAGAAGATCATCAATATCAGGGTTCTTAGCAGAAGCAGTAATGCAGAGACTCAAACAAACAGCCCTCCCAACTGTCCAACCCAAACTTTGGGTCTGCTACAAGGATGACACCTTTGTCATCACAAAACGGAGCAAATTGGAGGAAACCTACAGCACCATCAACAATATCCTTACTGTCATAAGATTCACAAAAGAGGAGGAGAATTACAACAAACTCCCACTCCTAGATGCCACAGTAGAGTGAACTGTCAATGGGGAACTTCAAATCAGCATCTACAGGAAAACAACACACACGGTCCAAATACTGAACTACAGAAGCAATCATCTCAGCATCCACAAATGGAGGTGCATAAGGACATTATTTCAATGAGCCACAGCACACTGCAGCACCCAAGAACTATGAAGAGCAGAACAAACTACCTACACAACATATTCAAGAAGAACTAATAACCAATAAACACAGTCCGCTGATTTCTCAACAACAAACTCAAACAGGCAGGTACAGCATGCCCAGAAACTCTAGCCACATTGCCATACATCAAAGACATCTCTGAAATGACTTCAGACCTCTTGTATCATGGTAGCCCACAAACCTACCAACACACTTAAACAGCAGCTAATGAACCTAAAAGACCCTATACAAAAAAAACCAAAACAAATGTCATTTGTAAAAGACCATGCAAGGGCTGTAACAAACACTACATCAGAAAAACAGGCAGAAAACTAGCCACCAGGATACCTGAACATCAAGTAGCCACAAAAAAGACATGACCCACTCTCACTAGTATCCTTACATATGGATGAAGAAGGATACCACTTTGACTGGGACAACACATGCATCCAAGGATAGGCTAAATAGAGACCTGCACAGGAATTTCTAGAAGCATGGCATTCTAACCAGAACTCCATCAATAACCACATTGATTTGGACCCCATCTACCATCCTCTGAGAAAAAGAACCAGAAATGATATCACCCATCCTGAGAAACCTAAACACACAAATAGAAAGTGGCGCGAAACATCAGCGCTTCATTGGAGGCTTACTGATTATGTTACCTAGTCTGGTGACGAAACCTCTGAAAATGAACCTTCCAGCCCAGCAAGCAAACTTACAGCCAGAACCTCAACCGGAGTTACAAGTCTTCTCAAAAATCTATCCACGCCATTCACAATGTTATAAACATCTATCAGGTCAGCTCTCAACCTCCAGTTCCAGTGAAAACAAATCCAGTCTATCCAACCTTTCTTCATAGCTAAAATCCTCCATACTAGGCAACATCCTGGTAAACCTTTTCTGTACCTTATTCAAAGCATCAATATCCTTCTGGTAGTATGGTGACCAGAACTGTTCGCAATATTCCAAGTGTGGTCTAACTGCAGCATAATGTGCCTATCCTTATACTCAGTGCCCCTTCCAATGAAGGCAAGCATGCCATAAGCCTTTTTCACTACCTTATCTACCTGTACTGCCACCTTGAGTGATCTGTAGACCAGTATACCAGATTCCTCTGCATATCAATACTCCGAAAGCTTCTGCCATTCACTATATAAGTTCCACCTGTACTTGACCTTCCAAAATGGATCACCTCACATTTGTCCAGATTAAACGCCATTTGCCATTTTTCTGCTCATGCCTCAAACTGATCTACACTCTGATATATCCTTTTAAAATCCTCTCCACTAATCTTTGTATCATCTGCAAACTTACTAATTATACCAACTATGTTTTCCTGTGAATCAGAAGTCCTAGCAATAATCCCTATATAACACCATTAGTCAGGGCCCTCCATCCAAAAATCATCCTGCCACTGCTATCCTCTGTCTCCAATGACTAAGTTAGTTCTATATCCATCTTGCTAGCTCACCCCTGATACCTTTTGTACCAGTCTGCCATAAGACCTTCTCAAAGGTTTTACTGAAGTCTGCGTAGACATCAACTAGTGTTTCCTCATCAATCATGTTCATCAACTTCCTCAAAAAAACTCAATTAAGTTAGTGAGGAACCACCTCCCTCGCACAAAACCATGCTGTTTATTGCCAATAAGTCTATTTGCTTCTAAATGCATATAGATCTTGTCCCTAAGCATCTTTTCCAATAATTTTCCTACCACCAACATGAGACTCACAGGCCTCTAATTTCCTGGATTATCCCTAGCACACTTTTAAACAATCGGGCAACATTGGTTATTCTCCAGTCCTCTGGGACCTCACCTGTGACCAAACAGGATACAAAGATATCTGTTAATACAGATCAAACGGTGAAGAAAGCTTGGAGTGATATGAAGCAGAAAGGTTACACTACACAGGACATGCACAAGGCAAGATCAACATTAGCAAGATCAGCATTATCTGAAGTTAATCAATTCATCAGTCTAATAACAGCAGGGAAGAAGCTGTTCTTGAACCTGCTTGTGTGTGTTGAAGCTTCTGTATCTTCTGCCTGACAGCAGAGGTTTTAGAGCAGCGTTACCGGGGTGTGATGGGCCTTTGATAATGTTGGCTGCCCTTCCATGGTGACAAGACATGTAAATGGAGTCTCTGGCTGGGAGGTTGGCTTCCGTGGTGTTTGAAGCTGTGCAGACAACCTTATGTAAATCTCTTACAGGCAGAGCACCTGCCATACCATGCCTTTGCAGCCGGACGGTATATTTTCAATGGTGCATCTGTAAAAGCTGGTGAGGGTCCATATGGATGTGCCAAATTTCCTGAGCTGTATGAGGAAGAAGAGGGATTGTTGTGCCTTCTTGACTGTCACATCTATGTGGGAAGTCCAGCACAGATTGGCAGTTTGCATCACTCCTAGGAACATGACGCTCTCAATGTTTCGAATACCATGTACAAATCTGGTCACCCTACTATAGGAAGGATGTTGTTAAACTGGAAAGGGTGCAGAAAAAAAATGTACAAGGATGTTGCTGGGACTGGATGCTTTGAGTTGTGGACAAGGCTAGATCAGTTTGGAACATTGGAGGCTAAGAAGTGACCTTATAGAAGTTTGTAATTATGAGGAGCATAGTTAAGGTGAGTAGCTGAGATCTTTTTTCAAGCGGAGGGGAGTGCAAAACTAGGCAGCATAAGTATAAGGTGAGGGGGAAGATTTAAAAGGGACTGGAAGGGCAACATTTTCACACAGAGGGTAGTATGTGGGACGAGCTGCCAGAGGAAGTGGTGGAGGCAGGTACAATTTCAACATTTAAAAGACATCTGGAGAGGTACATGAATAAGGAAGATTTAGAGAGAGCATAGGATGATTACTTGGATAGAAATGGTGTTCAAGTGAATGGGGAAAAAGCATTCAATAATGATGCTCATTTAAGGAGCTGGTGCAGACGTGACAAGAGAATTCACTACTGAGAGAGTTTGGCTCAGTAAACCAAATTATTTTAATTTCTGTGCTGTTTACTGAATTGTGGCTAAATTCTACCTTCTATTCAACAGAACGGCGGAGTTATGGAAAACCAGATGCTGCACGAATGTACGAGATTGCCCAAATACATGCTACATGTAAGAATCATTTCTAACATTTTGAAAAAATAGTTAAGATGTTTCGTGGAAAGATCCTTCAATTTTATATTTGAATAAAACTACTTGTTCTCTTGATTAATTAAGAAATATTTTTTTAAGATTGATGTGTGGTGTGATGTAATATTATTACACATATATTACTTAAATATATTGCAGTGTTTGAATTTTAAAGTAGTGCACATGGTTTTGGTCTGTATGTCAGAAGGAGTTTAACAACTAATTTGTAAAGCTTTCTGGAGCCATGGCTTTAATTAAAGAAATAACTGAGAAAAAGATTTCCTGGATTTGTTTTTCAATAGGAGATTTTTTTTATGGGGAAATAAAATAAGTAGTGTTGTGTGTTATAATCCCTGTTGATGTAATTAGATCCTGGACTGTAATTAGGCTTGACTGATCATAGTTTTCGCTTCTTTGGTTTTAACAATGCCTCTAATGACAATTTAAATAGACAATGCTGATGATTTGGTTTTAATGAAGATAGAATAGAATAAACCAAATTATTTACATATAAAGCATGTTTAAGATTGCAAAGAACATGGTAATGTACAGTTACATTATCCTAATAGCACCCATCACAATACGCAAAGACCAGCGAGAATTCCCTTCTGTTCAGAGATTTGTGAACACAGCCCAGTCCATCACAGAAGCCAACCTTCCATTCATTGACTCCACCCATACTTCTCGTTGTCCTGCGAAGGTAGCCAACATCGTCAAAGACCCCTCCCACCCTGGTTATAATCTCTTCTAACCTAATCTATAGGGCAGAAAATACAAAAGCTTAAACACATGTACCAAGATTCAAGAAAACCTTCTTCCCTGTTGTATTAAACTTCTGAATGGACCTTTCAAACTTTAAATTTAATATTATTCTCTCGCTTTGAACACCTTCTCTGCGGCATTAACATTGTATTCTTTGTTCTGTTCTATTGCAATGTATGTTATGTATACTTTATACTTTGGATTATTATGCACTTTGAATAATATGATCTGCTTGTACTGCATGCACAACAAACCTTTTCACTGTACCTAGGTATATGTGACAGTAATAAATCAAATCAAGTCAACACTGGATTCAATTTAGCTATGGCTTCAAGTGCTGGTCTTGAGAATTTGTAAGCGAGTAACTTGATTTTTCATACAAACCAACTGAGGCTTTTTCAGTTTCATATATAGAACATAAAACATTACAGCGCAGACCAGGCCCTTTGGCCCTCGGTGTTGCACTGACCCGTGAAACCAATCTGAAGTCCATCTAAGCTACACTATTCCATTCTCATCTATCTGCATATCCAATGACAATTTGAATGCCCTTAAAGTTGGCGAGTCTACTACTGTTGCAGGCAGTGCATTCCACTCCCCTACTTCTCTCTGAGTAAAGAAACTACCTCTGACATCTATCCTAGATCTATCACCCCTCAATTTAAAGCTATGTCCCCTCACGCTAGCCATCACCATCCAAAGTAAAAGGCTCTCACTGTCCAACCTATCTAACCCTCTGGCTATCTTAATATGTCTCAATTAAGTCGCCTCTCAACCTTCTTCTCTCTAATGAAAACAGCCTCAAATCCCTCAGCCTTTCCTCGTAAGAACTTTCCTTCATACCAGGCAACATCTGAGTAAATCTCCTCTAAACCCCTTCCAAAGCTTCCACATCCTTCCTATAATGCAGTGACCAGAACTGTATACAATGCTCCAAATGTGGCCGCACCAGAGTTTTGTACAGCTGCAGCGTGATCTCATGGCTCCGAAACTCAATCCCTCTACCAATAAAAGCTAACACACTTTATGCCTTCTTAACAACCCCATCAACTTGGGTGGCAACTTTCAAGGATCTATATACCTGGACCCCGAGATCTCTCTGCTCATCCACACAACCAAGAATCTTACCATTAGCCCAGTACTCTGCATTCCTGTTACTCCTTCCAAAGTGAATCACCTCACACGTTTTTGCATCAAACTCCATTTGCCACTGCTCTGCGCAGCTCAGCACCTAGGAGGCAACACACCAACCGTGAGCCTCTCTCATTCCCACAGAACCTCCTATCTGTCCCCCTAACTATGGAGTCCCCAATGACTAATGCCCTGCTTCTCTTCCCCCTTCCCTTCTGAGCAACAGGGACAGACTCTGTGCCAGAAACCTGTGCTCCATTGTTTTGCCCTGGTAAGTTCCCCCACCCCTCCCCAACAGTATCCAATACAGTCAACTTCAGCTAATACGTCTGAAAAAATTGCCAGCCTGAAATCCAAGAAGCTTTTTTCCAAGCTAAGGATGTTTCCCTAATCAAACATTTTCAGATTTTATTGAAGAAATAAATCACCGTGATGACAGAAGATATTTGGAAATTACCCCTTCAGATGCATAGGCAAAAACCCACATGCCACTAAATCAAATCCAAACTCTAAAATAAATTATATGAAAAATAGATAAATTATGTCACAAGCTTTTCAGTTACAAAGACCTGTAAGCGTGTGTTTGAACGTAGGAACATAAGGACTAGGATTGAGAGTAGGGTAATTCAGCCCTTTCAGTCTGCTCTGCCATTTAACATGATCATGTCTGCTGTTATCCTGGTCTCAACTCTATTGGCTCCCCACAGCCCTTAATCCTGCTTTTCATCAGAAATATCTCCACTTCTTTCTTGAATTTGTTGGTTGATTCTGCCTCCACGCATTCTGGGCAATGAGTCCCACAGATCCACCACCCTCTGAGAGAGGTAGATTCTACTCATCTCGGTTTCAAACCTACCTCCTCTCACTCTATATCTATGACCTCTAAGGGGCATTAACTGATTTGGGCATGCATGATTTTCCATTAAAATCAACTTGCTGGAGGATATTAGCAAGTTCTGTTGATGGATAAAGTCAAAGAATTCTGGCTTTTGTGACATTGGATAGACTTTCAGAACGAAAATACTTAACAGTAATATTCCAGTAATTAGCTAATAAATTCATTGAAGTTCTATGTTACATCAATAATTTGATTATTTTTAGCCAAATGTGGGAAGAACATTTATGCCACTTAATTGTTTGCCAAGCTACAAACAACCAATTCGGTTACAAATCTGGCTGTGGTAGATTTGTTAAAGCAAAGGAGATTTATTTGGACAACAGAAGGTGAAGTAACACCTAGACAAGTGAAAGCAAGGGCTCCTTTTTCTGAGCCAAGGACAAAATATGAAATTTTGTGTTATTTTGGATGTAGGTTTGCTTGCTGAGCTGAAAGGTTCATTTCCAGATGTTTCATTACCTTACTAGGTAACATCATCAGTGGACCTCATGTGAAGCAATGCTGAAACTTCCTGCTTTCTATTTATGTGTTTGGGTTTCTTTGGGTTGGTGATGTTTTCTAGGCTAGTTTTCTGACAAACCACCAGGATATATGAACACCAACTAGCCGCAAAAAGACATAACCCTCTCTCACTCGTATCCTCACATATGGATGAGGAAGGACACTACTTTGACTGGGATAATACATCCATCCGCAGGGCAAGCCAAACAAAGACATGCGCGAGAATTCCTAGAAGCATGGCATTCCAACCAGAACTCTATCAACAAACACATCGAGTTAGACCCCATCTACCATCCCCTGAGAAAAGGAACAGGAAGTGACTTCACCCACAGGAAATAAAATCACCAAAGGAAATGACATCACCAACCCAAAGAAACCCAAACATATAAATAGAAAGCAGGAATTTTCAGCATTGCTTCGCCTGAGGTCCACTGATGATGTTACCTAGTAGGGTAATGAAACATCTGGAAATGAACCTTTCAGCTCAGCGAGCAAACCTACATCCAAAACCTCAACCTGAGCTACAAATCTTCTCAAAACTCGTTGATTTTGTGTTGTGTTCATGGAAGTGGTTTTTTTCCCCTACATCAAAGACATCTTGGAAATGACTGCCAGACTACTCAGACCTCATGGCATCATGGTAGCTCACAAACCCACCAACACACTAAAACACCAGCTAATGAACTTGAAAGACCCTATACAGACAACAAGCAAAAATAATGCCATTTACAAAATACCGTGCAAGAACTGTAACAAACACTACATTGGACAAACAGTCAGGAAACTAGCCACCAGGATACATGCACACCAACTAGCCACAAAAAGACATGACCCTCTCTCACTAGTATCCTTACATACAGATAAGGAAGGATACCACTTCAACTGGGACAACACATCCATCATAGGACAAGCCAAACGGAGACATGCACGAGAATTCCTAGAAGCATGGCATTCCAACGGGAACTGTATCAACAAACACATCGAGTAAGACCCCATCAACCACCCCCTGAGAAAAAGAACAGGGAATGACATCACCACATGAAATGACATCACCAATCCAAAGACACCCAATCATATAAATAGAAAGCAGGAATTATGTACACTGTTTCATCTGAGGCCCACTGAAGATGTTACCTAGCATGGTGACAAAACATTTGGAAATGAACCTCCCTGCTCAGCGAGCAAACCTACATACCTTACCATTAAGTGTATAAGTCCTGCCCTCATTTGTCCTACCAAAATGTAGCACCTCACATCTGTCTAGATTAAACTCCAACTGCCACTCCTCAGCCCATTGGCCCATCTGATCAAGGTCCCATTGTACTCTGAGTTAACCTTCTTCACTGTCCACTACACCACTAATTTTGGTATCATCTGCAAATTCACATCCAAATCATTTATATAAATAACAAAAAGCAATGGACCCAGCACCGATCCCTGTGAGAGCCGATGGCCCAGTGGTATTATTTGCTGGACTGTTAATCCAGAGACCGAGATAACATTCTGGGGACCTGGGACCTGGGTGGCAGTGGGCGGCACGGTGGCAGTGGGCGGCACGGTGGCACAGTGGTTTGCACTGCTGCCTCACAGCGCCAGAGACCCGGGTTCAATTCCCGCCTCAGGCGACTGACTGTGTGGAGCTTGCACGTTCTCCCCGTGTCTGCGTGGGTTTCCTCTGTGTGCTCCGGTTTCCTCCCACAGTCCAAAGATGTGCAGGTCAGGTGAATTGGCCATGCTAAATTGCCCGTAGTGTTAGGTAAGGGGTAAATGTAGGGGTATGGGAGGGTTGCGCTTCGGCGGGGCGGTGTGGACTTGTTGGGCCGAAGAGCCTGTTTCCACACTGTAAGTAATCTAATCTAATCTAATCTAAATCCTGCCAGAGCAGATGGTGAAATTCAAATTCAGTAAGAATTTATTAATGACCATGAATCTTTTTTGATTATCGTAAAAACCGATTTGGTTCACGAATGCCCTTCAGGAAAGGAAAGCTGCTATCCTTACCTGGTCTGGCCTACATGTGACTCCAGACCCACAGTAATGTGGTAGATCCTGAACTGACCTCAGGGCAATTAGGGATGGGCAAGAAATGTTGGCCTAGCCAGCAACACCCTCATCCGGTGAATGAATAAAAACTACCCACTGATTACGGAATCCAGTCTGAAAAGCAACCTTCCACCCTCCTGTTTTCCACCTTCTATCCAATTTTGTATACAAATGGCTAGTTTACCCTGTATTCCATGTGACCAAACCATTAACCAATCTACCATGCGGAACGTTGTCAAAATCTTTTCCTGGGTCCATAATGACAACGGCTACTGCTCTGCTTTCATTTAGTCATAGAGTCATAGGGGTGTACAGCATGGAAACAGACCCTTCAGCCCAACTCGTCCATGCCAACCAGATATCCCAACCCAATCTAGTCCCACCTGCCAGCATCTGGCCCATATCCCTCCAAACCATTCCCATTCATATACCCATCCAAATGCCTCTTAAAAGTTGCAATTATACTAGCCTCCACCACTTCCTCTGGCAGCTCATTTCATACATGTACCACCCTCTGCGTGAAAAAGTTGTCCCTTAGGTCTTTTTTTTATCTTTCCCCTCTTACCCTAAATCTATGCCCTCTAGTTCCGGACTCCCCGACCCCAAGGAAAATACTTTGCCTATTTACCCTATCCATGACCCCCATTATTTTGTAAACCTCTATAAGGTCACCCCTAAGCCTCCAACGCTCCAATGAAAACAGTCTGTTTAGCCTCTCCCTGTAGCTCAAATCCTCCCACTGTGGCAACATCCTTGCAAATCTTTTCTGAACCCTTTCAAGTTTCACAACATCTTTCTGATAGGAAGGAGACCAGAATTGCATGCAATATTCCAACAGTGGCCTAATCAATGTCCTGTACAGACGCAACATGACCTCCCAATTCCGTACTCAATACCCTGACCAATAAAGGAAACCATACCAAACGCCTTCTTCACTATCCTATCTACCTGCGACTCCACTTTCAAGGAGCAATGAACCTGCACTCCAAGGTCTCTTTGTTCAGCAACACTCCTTAGGACCTTACATTAAGTGTATAAGTCCTGCTAAGATTTGCTTTCCCAAAATGCAGCACCTCGCATTTATCCAAATTAACCTCCATCTGCCACTTCTCAGCCCATTGGCCCATGTGATCAAGATCCTGTTGTAATCTGAGATAACCCTCTTCGACTAATTCTCCCTGTATTCTGTGAGATCTAACCTTGCTAATCAGTCTCCCATGGGGAACCTTGTCGAACGCCTTACTGAAGTCCATATAGATCACATCTACCGGTCTGCTCTCATCAATCCTCGTTGTTACTTCCTCAAAAAACTCAATCAAGTTTGTGAGACATGATTTCCCACACACAAAGCCATGTTTGCTATCCGTAATCAGTCCTTGCCTTTCCAAATACATGTACATCCTGTCCCTCAGGATTCCTTTCAACAACTTATCCGCCACTGATGTCAGGTTCACTGATCTATTGGTCCCTGGCTTGTCCTTATCACCCTTCTTAAACAGTGGCACCACTTTTTCCAACCTCCAGGCTTCTGGCACCTCACCTGTGACTATCGATGATACAACTATCTCAACAAGAGGCTCTGCAATCACTTCTCTAGCTTCCCACAGAGTTCGACTGTACACCTGATCAGGTCCGGGGGACTTATCCACTTTTATGCGTTTCAAGACATCCAGCACTTCCTCCGCTGCACTGTGGACATTTTGCAAGATGTCACCATCTACTTCCCTACAGTCTATATCTTCCCTATCCTTTTACAATGTAAATACTGATGCAAAACACTCACTTAGTATCTCCCCCATTTTCTGCGGCTCCACACAAAGGCCACCTTGCTGATCTTTGAGGGGCCCTATTCTCTCCCTAGTTACCCTTTTGTCCTTAATGTATTTATAAAAACCCTTTGGATTCTCCTTAATTCTATTTGCCAAAGCTATCTCATGTCCCCTTTTTGCCCTCCTGATTTCCCTTTTAAGTATACTCCTACTTCCTTAAACTCTTCTAAGTATTCACTCGATCTCTCCTCTCTATGCCTTACATATGCTTCCTTCTTCTTCTTAACCAAACCCTCAATTTCTTTAGTCATCCAGCATTCCATATACCTACCAGCCTTTCCTTTCACCCTAACAGGAATATACTTTCTCCTGATTCTTGTTATCTCATTTCTGAAGGCTTCCCATTTTCCAGCCATCCCTTTACCTGCAAACATCTGCCCCCAATCAGCTTTCGAAAATTCTTGCCTAATACCGTTAAAACTGGCGTTTCTCCAATTTAGAACTTCAACTTTTAGATCTGGTCTATCCTTTTCCATCATTATTTTAAATCTAATAGAATTATGGTCGCTGGCCCCAAAGTGCTCCCCCACTGACACCTCAGTCACCTGCCCTGCCTTATTTCCCAAGAGCAGGTCAAGTTTTATACCTTCTCTCGTAGGTACATCCACATACTGAATCAGAAAATTTTCTTGTACACACATATCAAATTCCTCTCCATCTAAACCCTTAACACCCTGGCAGTCCCAGTCTATGTTTGGAAAGTTAAAATCCAATACAATAACCACCTTATTTTTCTTATAGATAGCTGAGATCTCCTTACACATTCGTTTCTCAATTTTCCTCTGACTATTAAGGTGATCATCCCTTTCTTATTTCTCAGTTCCACCCAAATAACTTCTCTGGATGTATTTCCGGGAATATCCTCCCTCAGCACAGCTCTAATGCTGTCCCTTATCAAAAATACCAACCCCCTCCTCTCTTGCCTCCCTTTCTATCCGTCCTGTTGCATTTGTATCCTGGAACATTAAGCTGCCAGTCCTGCCCATCCCTGAGCCATGTTCCTAAGTATGCCGTGAGTTCATCTGCCTTCCCTGTTAGGCCCCTTGCATTGAAATAAATGCATTTTAATTTATTAGTCCTACCTTGTCCCTGCCTGCCCTGACTGTTTGATTCGCTTCTGTTCTCAACTGTACCAGTCTCAGATTGGTCTTTTTCCTCACTATCTCCCTGGGTCACACCCCACCACTTTACTAGTTTAAATCCTCCCGAGCAGCTCTAGCAAATCTCCCTGCCAATATTATTTGAGGCATGATAGCTCAGTGGTTAGCACTGCTACCTCACAGCGCCATGGACCAGGTTCGATTCCACCCCCAAGTGACTGTCTGTGTGGAATTTGCACATTTGTGTGGGCTTCCTCTAGGTGCTCCGGTTTCCTCTCACAGTCCAAAGATATGCAAGTTAGGTGAATTGGCCATGCTAAATTGCCCATAGTGTTCAGGGATGCATAGGTTAGGTGCATAGTCAGGGGTAATAGTGAAGATCACTCTAGTGAAGATCAATGCAAAATATCATCTGCCATATCTTTAGTCACCATTACTAAATTCCCATTCTTTTATAGGAACAACCCCTCCTTAGTAAACTTTCATTTTTGTTGAACGTCTGAAGAACCTTTTCCTGTTTTTATATTTTTGGCTAACTTTCACTTGTACTCTAACAAGTACAGGGTAGTGGAATGGGTCTGGGTGGGTTGCTCTTTGGAGGGTTGGTGTGGACTCGTTGGGCCGAAGGATCTGCTTCCATACTATATGGATTCTATAAATTCATCAATCATCTTCTTCACTTCTTCAATAAACTCAATAAAGTTGGTGAGGCATGATTTCCCCTGTAGCAGGTCAGAACATTAGACAGAATGTAAAAAAAATGAATTACAGAAAGATTAATAAGGAAGGAAGGAAAAGTTAGAGTACAAGTGAAAGTTAGCCAAAAATATAAAAACAGGAAAAGGTTCTTCAGACGTTCAAAAAAAATGAAAGTTTACTAAGGAGGGGTTGTTCCTATAAAAGAATGGGAATTTAGTAATGGTGACTAAAGATATGGCAGATGATATTTTGCATTGATCTTCACTAGAGTGGCTATATCCTGGAAATAGCTGCAAATCATGAATTAAAAGAGAGGAAAGAACACAGAAAACTATAATTACCAAGGAAATAGTACTGTGTAAATTGTTGGAATTGTGTGTTAGCAAATTTCCAGATCCTGATGGCTTTCTTCCTAGAGTCTTAAAACAAGTACGTTAGGTAGTGTATGGTTTCAACTTTCCTAAGCTCATTAAATTTGAGGAAATTTCTTTTAGATTGGAAAACATCTCACATAAATCCTTTATTAATAATGAAGGGAAGCTGAAAACAGAAAATTACAGGCCAGTGAGTGTACCATCTGTCAGAGGGACATGTTGGAAGGTATTATTAAAGATGTCATAGCAGGGCACTTGAGTAAAATAATCAAGCAGAACCACCACAATAAAGGGTTTAATTTATTCAAATCCTTTGAAGAAGCAACTTATGCTGTAGATAAAGGGGACACAGCAGATGTTTTTAGATTTTGAGTAAATAGCTGATAAAGTGATACATACAAACAATAAAACAAAAGACTTAAATATATTCATCCTGTCTACCCTTTTGTACAACCTCATATAGCGCAATACGTCTTAAACCTTTAAGTTATTTCAACATTTTACACTCGGAACAATGCATCCACAAGTTCATTATCTTTTCTAGCAGTGGGAATAATCTTTACAGTCATTTATTGAAACAAAGTGCTCCATCAGAATAGTCTTGCATTTTGAGTGTTAATGTTTACAGTGAAAGCCAGAAGATTATGATCAGTATTAATTAATGTTTCTCCATTACCATTGTCAGGCATCGACTTCAAAGTGCTGCAAAGCTAACATCCATCCCAAATCTCTTTTCCATGGTAGAATACCTCTTCTGCTTCTGATTAGCTTCTTTTAGAGAAGTACCCCACTTGCTTCTCTTCTTCTGACTCATCGTCCTGCAAAAAGATTGCACCTACCTTGAAATCACTCACATTAACTGTCCTTTTAAAAGATGTGGAAAAATCAAGATGTGGAGGTGCCGGTGTTGGACTGAGGTGGATAAAGTTAAAAATCATACAACATCAGGGTGTAGTCCAACAGGTTTATTTGAAAGTATAAGCTTTCGGAGGGCTGCTCCTTCATCAGGTAGCAAGTGGGACAGGATCATAGGACACAGAATTTATAGTAAAAGGTCAAAATGCAATAAAACTGATGTGATGTAGTGAACAAATCTAAATTGTCTGTTAAATCTTTAATCACTTTGAATGGGGATGCAGGTTTTGATTGATCAATATGTAAATCCCAGAATTTCTTTCAAGTCACAACCCCAAGATAACTTAAGGTTTTATCAGTATCTAAAAAAAGTGACATTTCAGCTCAGACAATACATTAAAGGTGTGACGTTAGAATCTGTTTGTGCTGCAACCTCGAGTCAGACTAGTTCTATTTCCAAAGAAGGAATTTATAAAATGTCTTATTGATTGACTGCCTACAGATGGTGTGCTTTTGAACAAAATAGAATGTTTCTGCAAATACAAATCTGCAAATGCAAATTCACCCCAACAATCACCAGGCAGTGCTGTTCCCTCCCAGTGGGGGATCAATTTAGCTGCCAACAATATTTGCCCTCGGATCTTTGCATGAACATCATCCAAAGTGGACTTCGGGATACGCAACAACACAACTTCACCAAGCAGAGGCTGTTAGCCAAGTGCGGTACCCATGAGGATGGCCTCAGTCAGGGTCTTGGGTTCGTGGCACACTACGGTAACCCCACCACACCATAGACACACACACACACCTCACAGGCATAAACTATAACACACTCGTGTACACACTCTATCAAGTGCACACACACTCTATCAAGCACACACACATGCACACACTATCACACGCACATACACACACTCTTCCTCTCTCCCACACATGCAAAAATGCACACACTTGCTCTCTCTCTCACTCACACACACATACATAGTCTATGGGGTGAATTTGGATTTGTAGATTTGTATTTGCAGATACATTCTACTTTGTTCAAAAAGCAAACAATCTGTAGGTAGTCAGTCAATGTGCCATTTTATAAATTCCTACTTTGGAAATAGAACTAGTCTGACTCCAGGTTGGGATACAGACAGACTCTAACCTCACTCCTTTAATGCATTGTCTAAGCTGAGATGTCACTTTTTTTTAGATAATGATAAAACTCTAAGTTATCTTGCGGCTGTGACTTGAACAAAATTCTAGGATTTACATTTTAATCAATTGAAACCTGCAACCCCATTATAAGTGAATAAAGACTTAACAGCAATCTATGTTTGTTCAATACATTGCATCAGTTGTATGGCACTTTGATCTTTTACTATAAATTCTGTGGGGAGAAAGTGAGGACTGCAGATGCTGGAGATCAGAGCTGAAAATGTGTTACGGGAAAAGCGCAGCAGGTCAGGCAGCATCCAGGGAACAGGAGAATCGACGTTTCGGGCATAAGCTCTTCTTCAGGAATATAAATTCTGTGTCCTATGATCCTGCCCTATTAGCTTTTTGACAAAGGAGCAGCACACCGAAAGCTTGTATTTGCAAATAAACCTGTTGGACTATAACTTGGCGTTGTGTGAGTTTTAACTTCGGAAAAGTCAGGGATGGCTGGCATTGGTTAATTAATTAGGATTACCTTCAGCTTCCCAAAGCCTGCCTGCAATTACCATATCATTTTTGCTTGTTTCTTTGACAAATTCATTAAAGGTACATCAATCTTGGTTGAATGACATGCAAATTTCTGGAAAACCCACATATTTCTAAAAATCTCATGATCTCTTATTTAGTTTTAGAAACAGGGAATTCTATTTGAACCATAATTTTCACTGTCTTTGAAAACACTTGTCCTTGCATTACAATATATTCTAGGTAAGTTACCCTTACTTTAGTGAATTAACTTTTGGATAAATTTATTACTTTGCCAGCCAAGTGTAATTACTTATTTTATGCATGTTATGCATATCTCAATATCATCTCAATAAACTACATAGTTATGGACCTCACCTTCATCTTCATTCATAAGACTCTAGAATGTACCTGAGATGTTATTTAACCTTAATAACATAAGTTAATATTGGTACGGTCCATTTGGTGCAACAAAAATTGATGTTTCTTTATCCCTTGACATTTATGACTCTTGCCTGTACTCCTTCAAAACATCACTTCTAGAAAGGAATGGGGTACTGACAATCCTATCAATACAGTCATCTAACTGTGGAATTGGGTATGGATTTGTCTTTTTGACCACATTCATCTTATAATAAACTATAGAGAATCTGATTGATCCTTCCAGCTCAGGAGCGAACACAACTGGTGGACTCCAGCTGCTTCATTAGGTTCACTCAAGTGTTTTTCCAGCAAGTATTAAATCTGTTCTGACTTGAGCTTTTTTTTCTGGGATCAAATGATAAGGCTGCTGTTATAAAACAAAACTGCAGTTGCTTAAGATCTGAAAATAAAACAGAAATTGCTGCACAAATTCTGCAGGTCTGACACCATCTGTGGAGAGAAACCAGAGTTAAGGTTCCTCAGAACTGTTTGAATGTTCCTCCTCTCCCATATCCTTATTATTCTAACCCTGATGTACACTCTGATATATCTCCACAGTTTACTTATACATTCTTGCAAAATCTTCTGACTCCTGAGTTTGAGTACAGTGTCTAATTATCCCAATATTTCTGTGCTGGCTTGTTGAAATATAGGTCTTTCAGTTTGAGAACTGTCTACCTCTACTTCCATCTTACTCATGTTGTCTCTGTCAACTTCCACTCTCCTTATCACCTGACATACTTGTTCCTTCTTTATCTCTTCCCGAGAATGATATCTTTTCAACAGGTATCTATATTACATAACTGATACTTCTTCCTAAGCCCAGGTGTACTTATCAGAGAAGTCACTTTACTAACATTCATAACTACTTCGTATGGTCCACTGAATTTCACTTTCAGAGGCTCACCATGCAAAGCCAATGATGCCAATACTTTATTTCATCTTGAAACATTCTAGTTGTTGAGTGTTTGTCTGCCTGTTCTTTCATTTTCACCTGTGAAATTTCAAATGCTCTTGTGTTGCTTACATTCTCCTATGAGCCTTTCTAGAAGGGGTCAGTTGGCTTAATGTCTGGTTCGTGATGTAGAATGATACCAAAAGCATTGGATTAATTCCTATACCAGTTGAGGTTACCAGGAAGGAAACTCCTTCTCATTCCCTCCCCTCAGTTGAGATGTGGTGACCCTCAGGTTAAACTACCACCAGTCATCTCTGACAGAGCAGCCATATGGTCCAGTAAGAGTATAGTGACCACCTTTACCTTTCTAGAAACATGGACACATTATCCAATACTGAGGATTCGCCCTTTTGGCAATGTATTGAGATGCATAGGAAATAGATTGGCAGATTGGAAACAAAGAGTAGAAATATTGGGGTCCTTTCTCGAATTTTGGCAGTGACTAGTGGAATACGGCATGGATCAGTGCTAGAATCCCAGCCATTCACATTATATATTTATAATTTGGATGAAGGAATTAAATGCAATATCTTCTGATTTGCAAATGACACAAAGCTGGATAGGTAGCTGAGAGTGCAATAGGTGGATGGAGGTAGGGTTAATGGTGATAAGTCAGAGAGGCGGGTGGAGTGGATTGGTGGGAAGGAAGATGGACAGGTAGTTCAGGTCATGAGGGCAGAGCCGAGTTGGAAGAAAACTGGGATAAGGTGGGGAGAGGGGAAATGAGGAAACTGGTGAAATCCACATTGACACCATGTGGTTGGAGGGTCCCAAGGTGGAAGATGAGGCGTTGGGTGGTAAAGGAGTGACCTGCATGTCCTTGGCAGAGTGGGAGGGGGAGTTGAAGTGTTTGGCCATGGGGCAGTGGGATTGGTTGGTGCAGTGTCCTGAAGTTATTCTCTGAAGCACTCTGTGAGTAAGCGTCCTATCTCCCCAACTTTGAGGAGACCGCATCGGGAGCAACGGATTCAGTAAATGACATGTGTGGAAGTGCAGGCTTTGATGGATGTGGAAGGCTCCTTTGCGGCCTTGGACAGAAGTGAGGGGGGAGGTATGGGCACAGGTTTTGCAATTCCTGCAGTGCAGGAAAAGGTGCCGGGAGGAGAGGGTGTGTTGGTGGGGAGCATAGACCTGACAAGGGAGGGGTGGAGAGGTCATTCAGGAGCTCAGGGAGTTTGGCTGGAAGCTAAAAGCTAGGACGGACAGAGTCGTCATCTCTGGGTTGTTGCCGGTGCCACGTGACAGTGAGGCAAGGAATAGGGAGAGAGTGCAGTTGAACACGTGGCTGCAAGGATGGTGTAGGAGGGAGGGCTTCAGGTATTTGGACAATTGGACTGCATTCTGGCGAAGGTGGGACCTGTACAAGCAGGACGGGTTGCACCAGCACCAGAAGGGCACCAATATCCTGGGAGGTAGGTTTGCTAGCAATCTTCGGGGGGGTTTAAACTAATTTGGCAGGGGAATGGGATCCGGACTTGTAGTCCAGCAAGTAAGCTAGCTGT
>NC_057714.1:119290948-119310210 GCF_004010195.1 Chiloscyllium plagiosum | reverse complement strand
AAGGCCTTTTATGCATATGTGAGAAACATGAGAATGATGAGAACGAGGGTAGTTCCGATCAAGGACAGTAGTGGGAGACTGTGTATTGAGTCAGAAGAGATAGGAGAGGTCTTGAATGAGTACTTTTCTTCAGTATTTACAAATGAGAGGGACCATATTGTTGAAGAGGAGAGTATGAAACGGATTAGTAAGCTAGAGGAGATACTTGTTAGGTAGGAAGATGTGTTGGACATTTTGAAAAACATGAAGATAGACAAGTCCCCCAGGCCTGACGGGATATATCTTAGGATTATGTGGGAAGCAAGAGAGGAAATTGCAGAACCGTTGGCAATGATCTTTTCGTTTTCACTGTCAATGGGGGTGGTTTCAGGGGACTGGAGAGTGGCGAATGTTGTGCCCCTGTTCAAAAAAGGGAATAGGGATAACCCCGGGAATTACAGGCCAGTTAGTCTTACTTTGGTGGTAAGCAAAGTAATGGAAAGGGTATTGAGGGATAGGATTTATGAGTATCTGGAAAGACACTGCTTGATTAGGGACAGCCAGCATGGATTGTGAGGGGTAGGTCTTGCCTTACAAGTCTTATTGAATTCTTTGAGGAGGCGACCAATCATGTGGATGAGGGTAGAGCACTGGATGTAGTGTACATGGATTTTAGTAAGGCATTTGATAAAGTTCCCCATGGTCGGCTTATGCGGAAAGTCAGGAGGCATGGGATAGTGGGAAGTTTGGCCAGTTGGATAGAGAACTGGCTAACCGGTCGAAGTCAGAGAGTGGTGGTAGATGGTAAATATTCAGCCTGGAGCCCAGTTACAAGTGGAGTTCCGCAGGGATCAGTTCTGGATCGTCTGCTGTTTGTAATCTTTATTAATGACTTGGAAGAGGGAGTCGAAGGGTGGGTCAGGAAATTTGCAGGCGATACAAAGATAGGTGGAGTTGTGGATAGTGAGGAGGGCTGTTGTCGGCTGCAAAGGGAATTATGATGCAGAGCTGGGCAGTTCTGGTCGCCTCACTTTAGGAAAGATGTGGAAGCTTTGGAGAGGGTGCAGAGGAGATTTATAAAGGATGCTGCCTGGAATGGAGAATAGGTCGTACGAGGATAGGTTTTGTGATGGAATTGGCCCTCCTGGGTGCAGATGCGGCGGAGGCGGAAGGATTGGAAATAACGGATAACATTTATACAGGAGGCAAGGTGGGAGGAGGTGTATTCTGGGTAGCTGTGGGAGTCGGTGGGTTTGTAGAACATGTCAGTGTTGAGTCGGTCACCATTGATGGAGATGGAGAGGTCCAGGTAGGGGAGGGAGGTGTCTGAGGTGATCCAGGTGAACTTGAGGTTGGGTGGAATGTTTTGGTGAAGATGATGAAGTGTTCACCTTCCTCTTGAGAGCATGAAGTGGCACCGATACAGTCATCAATGTATGGAGGAAAAGGTGGTGAGTGGTGCTGATGTAACTGCGGAAAATGGACTGTTCCACATAACCGACAAAGAGACAGGCATAGCTGAGGCCCATGCGGGTGCCCATGGCTACCCCTTTCATATGAAGGAAATGGGAGGATTCAAAGGAGAAATGCAGAACTATGTGGCGGAATTTGAGGTTACCCACTTTGGTAGCAAAAACAGGAGGATAGATTATTATCTTAATAGCTATAACTTGAGAGAGGGGAATGTGCAACAAGACCTCGATCTCTTTGTATACTCAACTGCTGAAGGTAAGCATGCAGGTGCAGCAGGCAGTAAAGAAAGCAAATGATATGTTGGCCATTGTAGCAAGAGGATTTGGGCAAGGATGTATTGCAGGGATGTTTTTCTGACTATCAATAAGTATTATATTCATAGGTGTTCAGATGAATGAGGGGGGATCTTAGAGAAATTTATGAAAATCTAACAGGCTCTTGAGAATATGGGCTTTAATTGTGCCGTGCTTCACAGTGAGTTACATAATCCTCTTCCCATTCGGATTTGTGAATCTTTTGACACTTTACATCAGTTGAGGTTGTACAGGACATTGATGAGGCTATATCTGGAGTACTGTTTTCAGTTCTAGTCACCCTGTTATACAAAGGATATTATTAAATTGGAGAGGGTTCAGAAAAAGATTTACCAGGATGTTGCTGGGAATGGAGGGTTTGAGTTATAAAAATAGGCTGGATAGGCTGGGACTATTTTCATGGAGTGTAGGAGGTTGAGGAGTGACCTGATAGAGGTTTATAAAATCATTAGGGGCATGGATAAGGTGAATGACAAGGGTCTTTTCCCTATGGTGTGGAGTTCAAAGCTATATTTTTAAGGTGAGAGGAGAAAGTTTGAAAAAGGACTTGTGCAACATTTTTACTAAGCGAGTGGTTCGTATGTGGAATGAACTGCCAGAGGAAGTGGCACAGCTGCAACATTTAAAACACATTTGGTCACGTACATTAATAGGAAAGGTTTGGGAAGATTTGCGCCAAATGCAGGCAAGTGGGACTATGGTCGATGTGGACCAGTTTGACCAAAGGGTCTGTCTCCACCTTGTATGACTGTCTGACTCTATTACTAGGAGAAAGTGAGGACTGCAGATGCTGGAGATCAGAGCTGAAAATGTGTTGCTGGAAAAGCGCAGCAGGTCAGGCAGCATCAAAGGAACAGGAGAATCGATGTTTCGGGCATAAGCATGTTCCTGATAGAAGGGAGTTCAGAACTAGAAGTCTCAGTCTAAGGGATGGAGGCCAAAATATTTTATAATTTCAAGCAGGAATTGGATATAGCACCTGAGTCTAGAGGGACCGAAGGAAGTGGGGAAAAGCAGAAACAGTTTATTGCATTAAATGATCAGTCATGATTTTATTGAATGACAGAGCAGGTTCAAAAGATCAAATAGTCTGCTTCTGCTTCTACTTCTATGTTTCTTTCTTTAACTCTTGCAAGTTCAATATAGTTTTGTGCAGGCTTTTTTCTTTAAATTCGATAATTTTTGAGACATATAAGATAATCAGAGGGTTAGATCGGGTGGACAATGAGGGCCTTTTTCCTAGGATGATGGCTAGCATGAGGTGGCAGAGCTTTAAATTGAGGGGTGATAGATATAGGACAGATGTCAGAAGTAGTTTCTTTACACAAAGAATAGTACAGGCATGGAACACTCTGCCTGCAACAGTAGTATACTCGCCAACTTTATGGGCATTTAAATGGTCATTGAATAGGCATATGGACGAGAATGAAATAGTGTAGGTTTAGGTGGGCTTCAGATTGGTTCCACAGGTCGGTGCAACATTGAGGGCTGAAGGGCCTGTACTGCACTGAAATGTTCTATGTTCTATTTTGCCCTTACGCTTCAAGCACTAACTTGTGTGCAACTAATATAGATTTTATTACAGCATCATTATTCTGAGAAACCTCTGACCATGAAGCATAAATTTCCTGTGCTTTAAACTTTAAACTTACTTGCATGAGAAGTGTATAGTCTTCTTTATCCCAGTTCATTTATCTTGCCATTTCTTTCAAATAACATGAGAGATTTCTCCACATCCCAAATTTTGGTATCAAATATGCAAACTTAAGTATTTTCTTGCTTGACCTCAAATTATGATTCAATTTTTCCCTATCAGAGTCTATACCAGCAATTAATGTCTCCTGTCTTACCAGTATCATTTAAAACCAATATTCATGTTCTAAGTTTCTGATTCCTATGCAATTCTAAGCCTATTTTTCATGATTTTATGTTAGAATTTCAGAATTTTTAGACTTAGTGAGTTTTGAGAGGATTTTAGCTCAGGTTGAAGTTCTGGATGTAGGTTTATTCGCTGAACTGGAAGGTTCATTTCGTCACCTTACTAAGTAACATCTTCAGTTGGCCTCAGGCGAAGCACGGCTAATAATTCCTGCTTTCTATTTATATGTTTGGGTTTCTTTGGGTCGGTGATGTCATTTCCTGTGGTAATGTCATTTCCTGTTCTTTTTCACAGGGGATGGTAGATGGGGGTCTAACTCAATGTGCTTGTTGATACAGTTCCGTTAGGAATGCCATGCCTCTACGAATTCTCAAGCATGTCTCTGTTTGGCTTGTCCTAGGATGGCGTTTTGTCCCAGTCGAAGTGGTGTCCTTCCTTATCTGTATGTAAGGATACTAGTGAGAGAGGGTCATGTTGTTTTGTGGCTAGTTGATGTTCATGTATCCTGGTGGCTAGTTTCCTGACTGTTTGTCCAATGTCATGTTTGTTACAGTTCTTGCACAGTATTTCATAAATGACATTAATTTTGCTTGTTGTTTGTATAGGGTCTTTCAAGTTCATTAGCTGCTGTTTTAGTGTGTTGGTGGGTTTGTGGGCTACCATGATGCCAAAAGGTCTGAGTAGTCTGGCAGTCATTTCCAAGAAGTCTTTGATGTAGGGGAGAGTGGCTAGGGTTTCTGGATGTGTTTTGTCTGCTTGTTTGGGTTTGTTGCTAAGAAATCAGCAAACTGAGTTCATTGGGTACCCATTCTTTTTTAATACACGGTATAGGTGATTTTCCTCTGCTCTGCGTAGTTCCTCTGTACTGCAGTGTGTGTTGCCTCGTTGAACTAATGCTCTGATGCAGTGCCATTTGTGGAGGTTGGGATGATTGCTTCTGTAATTCAATATTTGGTCCAAATGTGTTGTTTTCCTGTAGACGCTGGTTTGAAGTTGCCCATTGGCTGTTCGCTCTACTATGACATCTAGGAATGGCAGTTTGTTGTTGTTTTCCTCCTCTTTAGTGAATTTTATGCCAGTAAGGGTATGATTGATGGTCTTGAAGGCCATACAAATAGAAAGCAGTAATTATCAGCAGGAAGAAACTGTTGAATAGTCTGGTCCTGAGAGACCAAATGCTCTGGTATCTTCTGCCAGATGGCAGGAGGGAGAAGAGTTAAAGCTATAGGGTGTGTGAGGTCTTCCTCAATGCTCTTAGCCTTTCGGATGCAGCTTATGTTGTAAATGTCTGCAATGGTGGGAAGAGAGACCCCAATGATCCTCTCAGCTGTCCACACTATCTGTTGTAGGATCTTACGATCCGAGACAGTGCAATTCCCAAACCAGGCAGTGATGCATCAGCTCAAGGTACTCTCAATGAACCTTTTATAGAATGTGGTGAGGATAGGGGTTGGGGGAGGTGGGGGTAGTGGGAGGAGGGCTTTCCTCAACCTACGCAGAAAGTAGAGATGCTGCTGGGCTTTCTTGGCTATGGAGCTGGTGTTGAGGGACCAGGTGAGATTCTCTGCCAGATGGATGCCAAGATACTTGGTGTTCCTCACAATCTCCATGAGGGTGCTGTCGATGACCAGCACGAGTACTCCAGCACAGGAGTACAGTTAAAAGTTTTTGCAATAGCTGCCTCTAATGGCGCCATCTTAGGTAAAATTACCTATGTACGAATCTTGAATACTAAACATGAATAACAGGACAAGTAGTAGTATTACGTACAATGTCTAGAAAAGGAATTAGAAATAACATAGTTAAGAACAAAGAACAAAGAAAATTTACAGCCCAGGAACAGGCCCTTCGGCCCTCCAAGCCTGAGCCGATCCAAATCTACTGTCTAAACCTGTCACCCAATTCCTAAGCATCTGTATCCCTCTGGTCTCTACCTGCTCATGCATCTGTCCAGACACATCTTAAATGAATCTACTGTGCCTGCCATTACCACTTCTGCTGGCAACACGTTCCAGACACCCACCATCCTCTGTGTAAAGTACTTGCCGCGTGTATCCCCCTTAAACTTTTAACTTCTCACCTTGAAAGTGTGACCTCTCGTTATTGAATCCTTCACGCTGGGAAAAAGCTGGTCTCTATCCACTCAGGTCCCGCCATAAAGAAGTTAAAGGATTGACATTATAGTCAGGTAAAGAATTTCAAGTAGACATTACAATGAAGCAGCATTACAGCAGTTCTGCGAGTGTGTAGTCTGACCACCCACACCTGGCCCCAGTCCAACCAATGTCCCACTCTCCTCCAAGCCTTCTATCCATTCCACACAGGTACTCGGCTGCACCAAGATAAGTTGCACTGTTCAAGACTCTTTTCCGCTCACGCTGCTCCATGACTCGCTTTTCTTCTTGGTGAAAGTGAGTACTGCAGATGCTGGAGATTAGAGTCGAGAGTGTGATGCTGGAAAAGCACAGCAGGTCAGGCAGCATCCGAGGAGCAGGAGAGTCGGCATTTCCGGCAAAAACCCTTCATCAGAAATGAGGCTGGTATCCTTGTGAGTGGAGAGATAAATGGGAGGAGGTGGGGGTGGGAGAAGGTAGCTGAGAGTGCAATTGGTGGATGGTGATGGGGGTAAAAGTGATAGGTCGGAGGGGAGGGTGGTGCAGACCAATGGGAAGGAAGATGGACAGATGGGATAGGTTATGAGAACGCTGCTGAGCTGGAAGGTAACTGGGATAAGGTGGGGGGAGGGAAAATAAAGAAACAGGAGAAATCCACATTTATGCCATGGGGTTGGAGAGTGCGAGGCAGAAGGTGAGGTGTTCTTCCTCCAGGCATCAGGTGGTAAGGGAGTGGTGGTGGAGGAGGCCCAAGATCTGCATGTCCTTGGCACAGTTGGAGGGGGTGTCGAAGTGTTCAGCCACGGGATGGTGGGGTAGGTTGGTGCGGGTGTCCCAGAGATATTCTCTGAAATGCTCTGCGAGTAGGCGTCCTGTCTCTCCAATGTAGAGGAGACTGTACCAGGAGCAACGGACAGAATAATGACATGTGTGGAAGTGCTTTGATGGTGAAACATTGATGGATGTCGAAGGTTCCTTTGGGGCCTTGGCCGGAGGTGAGGGACAGGTGTGAGTTCAGTTTTGCAATTCCTGTGGTGGCAGGGGAGCTTGCCGGGAGGGGAGGGTGGATTGTTGGGTGGTGTGGACTTGATGAGGTAGTCACGGAGGGAATGGTCATTATGGAAAGCGGATAGGGGTGGGGAAGGAAATATATTTCTGGTGGTGGGTTCCATTTATAGGTGGAGGAAATGGCGGAGGATGATGCAATGTATACGGAGGTTGGTGGGGTGGAAGGTGAGGACTGGGGGGTTCTGTCCTTGTTGCCATTGGAGAGCTGGGGTTCGAGAGCGGAGGTGCGCTGGAGGGCATCATTAACCGCATGGGAGGGGAAATTGCAGTCTTTAAAGAAGGAGGCCATCTGATGTGTTCTGTGGAGTGACTGTCCTCCTGGGAGGAGATGTGGCAGAGGCGAAGGATTTGGGAATAAGGGACGGCATTTTTGCAAGAGGCAGGTTGGGAGGAGGTGTAATCCAGGTAGCTGTGGGAGTTGGTTTGGTTTTTAGAGATGGTCCAGGTGAATTTAAGGTTGGGATGGAATGTGTTGGTGAAGTTGATGAACTGTTTAACCTCATCTTGGGAGCACGAGGTGGTGCCGTTGCAGTCATCAATGTAGCGGAGGAAGAGTTGGAGAGAGGTGCCAGTTTAACTGCAGATGAGAGACTGTTCCATGTAGCTGACAAAGAGACAGGCATAGCTGGGGCCCATGCAGGTGCCCATGGTTACCCCTTCAGTTTGGATGAAGTTGGGAGGATTCGAAGGAGAAATTGTTGAGGGTGAGGACCAGTTCAGCCAAACAAATAAGAGTGTCAGTGGAAGGGTACTGGTGGGGACATCGGGAGAGGAAGAAACGGAGGGCCTGGAGGCCCTGGTCATTGTGGATGGAGGTGTTTAAGGACTTGATGTCAATGGTGAAGAATTTCTTGCTGTGCTTATCAGCACCACACTCTCGCTTTTCTTCTTGCGGATCTCCAGGACTCACTTCTCCTCAACCCTGTTCAAAGACATGCTTCCCCTTGTACTGCTCTGGGACACATTACAGTCCTTCTGAGGTGCTTAAATGTAGGCCTGGATCCGGATTGTTCTCCAACGATGCTGAGACAATCTCCAGTACGAAGCAATCGTCCAGCCTTGAGTCTCTTCGCTGCACCACTACTACAAAATCATGCCACCATTCTTCGGTGCCATCATGCCTCTACTGACAATGCTGCCTTCATGAGTATGTGCTGGGCTGATCTCAGTAATGCAGCAACAGCTGAAGCTATCGGGTCCCACACCTAGTCTGAACTCACCTCTCTCTACCACTGCCAGGAACCATAATCACTCCCCTTCTGCCAGTTGCACAAACTCAGTTCCCTCCGGGGCCGGGAACAAACCTTCCCTGACACACTGGATACTTTGACACCAGCTGAATTCTCCACAGAAGATAAGTAAGGTTAAAGTGAAAAGAAAGCAGGGAAAGAATAAAAAAATAGTAAGAGTTGATGGAGCAGATAAGCTCTGGGCACTTGGGCTCAGGACGAGCACGTTGTACTGCTATTCTGCTACCATTTTGGCTGGAAATATTATTTTCAATTCTATTGCCATCAATTCTTTCCATTTCTATTGGGTTTTTTTTCCATTTGGAATTCCATCTCCAGCTTTTTTATTTCAAGTTTTTATTTTTCCTTATGCTTCAAATACTTAAGAAGTAACTGAGTACTACCTGATTTTTATGTTTTACTGCCCGGGCTACCAGGTCTCTCTCTAAACTACTTCAATTATGTCTGTATTCTTGACTGTCAGGCAATGATGTCACCAGTTTATCCACCAACTGAATCACCTGGGTTTCCTGAACTCTATCAGGTGCAAGGTTGTAGGTTCATTCACCGAGCCAGTGTGTTTTTCTGCAGACATTTTGCTGCCTTGCTGGGTGACATCGTCAATGCGCCTTTGATAAGGTGTAAGTGGTCTGTCCCACCTGCTATTTATGTGTCTCTGTTGTTTGGTACTTCCGGTTCTGTGTATGAGTGGTTTGTATCCAGGGTCGGTTCAATGTGTTTATTGATTGAGTTCCGGTTGTAGTGCCAAGCTTCAAGGAATTCTCTGGCGTGTACTAGGATGGTTACATCCTCCCAGTTGAATTTGTGCCCTTCATTGTCTTTGTGAGCAAGGACACTCTGCAGCAGCCCAGAACTCCAGAAGCTGGAACAGAAACACCTATTCAAAAGATTTAAATGAAACGGGTACCCCAAGAGCACTAACCTCTGGTACTTGTGCAACAAACCTAAAGAAGAAAACACTAGTGCGGCCACACTTGGAATATTGTATACAGGTCTGGTCCCCATATTTCGGGAAAGATGTGGAAGCATTGGGAAAGGTGCAGAGGAGATTTGCCAGGATGTTGCCTGGTCTGGAGGGAAGGTCTTATGAGGAAAGGCTGAGAGACTTGGGTCTGTTCTCATTGGAAAGAAGAAGACTAAGTGGGGATTTGATAAAGACATACAAGATGATCAGAGCATTAGACAGGGTAGACAGTGAAAGTCTTTTTCTTAGGATGATGATGTCAGTTTGAACGAGGGGACATAACTACAAATTGAGGGGTGGTAGATTTAAGACAGACATCAGAGGCAGGTTCTTTACGCAGAGAGTGGTAAGGGCATGGAATGTCTTTATGTAGTCAACTCAGCCACATTAGGGAGATTTAAACAATCCTTAGATAAGCACATGGATAATGCTCGGATAGTGTAGGGGGACGAGCTGAAAATAGTTCACAGGTTGGCGCAACATCAAGGGCCGAAGGGCCTGTTCTGCACTTATTGTTCTATGTTCTATGTTCTATGTAAGAAAACACTACATGACCAGGCACAATAGTGACCAGACCATACATCAAAGGCATCTCAGAGATAGCCATCCGACTACTTAGACCCCTGGGATTCCTAGTGGCCCACAAACCAGTAAACACCTTCCAACAGATCCTCACAATGGTTAAAGACCTGACACCCATATCCAACAGGATGAACATTATCTACAAGGACTGTGAAAACACTACACGGGACAAACAGAAAGAAAACTGACCATACAAGCGCACGAACATCAGCTCACCATTGCCCAGCATGACCTGTACTCTCTCATTTCCAACCACACAGACATCAAAGGACACAAATTCAACTGGGAGGATGTAACAACAATCCTAGCACAGGTGAAACAGAGATACACCAGAGAATTCCTTGAAGCCTGGCACTCCGTCCAAAACTCAATCAATAAATACATTGAACTGGACCCCATTTTGCAAACCATTCAGACACGAAACCGGAAGTACCAAGAAACAGAGACACATAAATACCAGACAGGGCTGACCACTGACACTTCATCGAAGACGCACTGATGATGTCGACTAACGAGGCAACAAAATGTCTGCAGAAAAACACACCGGCTCGGTGAACAAATCTACGACCTCATCCAAAAAACTGTCAGGGACAGCTCTGAAGTAAGTCCTTTGCAGTTTCGAGCCAAAAGTGTGGTGCTGGAAAAGCACACCAGGGCAGGCAGCATCCGTTGAGCAAGATAGTCCACCTTTCGGGCATAAGCCCTTCATCAAGAATGAGACTTGTGAGCCGAGGGCTGAGAGATAAATTTATCCCCACTTACCTCTCAGGCACAGAGGGTTCACAAATTGTGAAGTCTCTTAACCATTAGTTAAAAGCCACAATTGACAGCAATTGGTGAGGGAAAATAAACTGGTTTTCCTCAGGCTTTTGGTATTTTTTACTACACTTATGAGAGAGAGAGACACCAATTCCTCATCCGTGGGTCCGAAGTCTTTTGGTCTGTTGCTCACATTCTGTTGCCCAATCGTATAGGTAGATAACTACTTGTTGCTAGCCAAATCTAATTCACAACCTCTGGTGCCAGCCCATCTGTAGTAACGTTTCCCCACTGTTTGAACAAGCAGCAGTGTAAACACCATTTACATGGAGTGTTGGTAACTTGATTTTAACAAGTGCAGCAATCCTTTTCACAATGTTTTGATTTTAAAACAGTCCTTTACCCAGTTCAGCCAACAACTAGAAATGCTGAGAAATAAAATGATATGGGTCTTTATAAAATACAGAAGTTACTTGCCACTTGTCAACCCAAATCTGGGTATTGTCCAAACCTTATTGTATTTGAACATGGATTGCTTCAGTAGCTGAGGAGTTGCTATTGGCACTGAACGTTGCACAGTAATCAGGAAACATCCCCACTATGACCTTATGAGAGAGGGAAGATCATTTATAAAGCAATTAGGCTGAGATAATTATGGTGAAGAACCCCTGTAGAGATGTTCTGGAGTTGAGATGATTGACCTCCAAAAACCACAATCATCTTCATTTCTGCCAGATTTGATTCGAAGCAACAGCTGGCTTTCTCTCTGGGTTTCTTTGGCTCCAATTTTGCTCAGTCCCTTTGAATGCTACATTTGCTCAAATGCAACCTTAATATCCAGGGCAGTTAATCGCACCTGGAATTCAGCACTTCCATGTAGGATTAGATCAACGTTGTAGTAGAATTAGAACCAGGTTGGTCTGATGGAAGCCAAACTGCTATTCTAAAGATCAGGAAAACTGTTCAGTGTTTAGTAGATTGTGGGAAATAGCCTGAAACTAATGGTGGTGGTATGGTAATTTGTCTTATTAATGAGGCACTTAGCTATGATCCAGTAGGATTTAGTTCTATGGATGGAGAGAGTATTAACATCTTGTTATTGTGGATAATAATAAGAATGTATGTTGGAATTCAGTTGATTAAAGAGAGTATTGATGGGATTGGTGGTAATGAGCAGAATCTTTTTTAAATTCACTGATGGGATATGTGCATCACTAACTGGCCAACATTTATTATCCATCACTAATTGGCCTTGAGAAGGTGGTGGTGAGCTATCTTCTTGAACCACTGCAGTCCACCTGCTGTTGGTAGACCCACAATGCCCATTGTGGAGCGAAATCCAAAACTTTGACCCAGCAACAGTGCGAGAACAGCTGATGTATTTCTAAGTCAGAATTGAGTGTGGCTTAGAGGGGAATTTGCAGCTGGTGGTGTTCCTATGTGTTGCTGTCCTTGTTCTTCTAGATGGAAATGGTCATGAGTTTGGAAGCAGCTGTCTCAGAATCCTTGGTGAATTTCTGAAGTGCATCTTGTAGATTGTACACACTGCTGCTACAGAACATTGATGGGGGAAGGAGTGAATGTTTGTCGATGTGGTGTCAGTCAAGCAAGCAGTAATGGCTTGGATGGTGTCAAGGTTCTTAAGTATTATTGGAGCTGCATTCATCCAGGCAAGTGGGGAGTATTCTATCACACTCCTGATTTGTGCATGTAGGCAAGTTATTTGCTGCAGTATTTCTATCTCCGACCCATTCTTGTAGACACTATGTTTATGTACGGAGTCCAATTGAGTTTGTGGTCAATGGTAACCCCCAGAATGTTAATCATGGGCAATTCAGTAATGCAATTGAATGTCAAGAGTTTTGTGAGTAGATTGTCTCATTTTGGAGATAGTCATTGCCTAGCATTTGTTGGTATAAATGGTACATGCCACTTTTCCGCCCAAGCCTGGATATTGCCAGGTTTTTTTACATTTGGACATGGATTGTTTTAATAACTGTTGAGTCACAAATGATGCTGGAGTTGGTGTTGATAAAGAGGATGTACAGTAATGGGTTGATGGTTGTGTTTCATGATGTAACAGTGACATCAGCAGTCATGTACAAGAGTCTGAGAAGAGAGTTGGAATAGAGTGCAGTAGGGAAATGTAAAGCATACCATAATGCAAATAAAGAGATTGTGCAGAAACATGCTGGTATCATGACCAGTTCTGCTGGACAAGTCAAACCTAACTTCCGAGATCATATGCTTGTTTTATTTAAAAACAGATGTCAATTGCTTAATCATGTAGTCTCATGAAGTTGTAGATGTTTTTCAAACCAGATCAGAGATTGCATAAAAAATAAAAACAAAAAGAAACAAAGCAAGCTACTTGAATTAAAAAGACAATTTAGAAATATCTTGAAACACACAGCAAATCTATCTTTTCAATCTACTTCAAAACACCATCACACCATAGAAAGTCTAACGAAGAGACATTACCCCTCTATAACTATTCCTTAAGATTTGATAAGCCAATTCTGCATAGTTTCTGTCCTAAGAAACTATAGTGTTAGACCATAAGATTTAGGTGCAGGAGTTGACCATTCAATGAGATAATGTTGATCTGATGTTCCTCAATTCCACTTTCCTGTCTTTCCCCTTAAACTCACTTATAATCAATTCTCATATGAATACTCATAAAACTTATAGCTAAAACATTCCCAGCTTTTAATGACCTGCAGACATCCAACCAAGTACTCCTGGTCTGGAAATTTCAAATACTAAATTTTTATACTGAGATGACCGTACTTTCCATGAACTTTTGAGATAGCAAAAAGAGAAAAATTAATTTGCTTTTAACCCCAGGAAGTTCTCCTTTGAACTGTCCTTAAAACTTTCAAACTCCAGATTTTTTTAAGCCAAATCAATATTTGATTACTCTGAACTGAAGACAAACTAATGATCTTCCATTTTTACTCATCTGTTATTAACCATTTTCTGGATCAGTGGTGCTGGAAGAGCACAGCAGTTCAGGCAGCATCCAAGGAGCTTCGAAATCGACGTTTCGGGCAAAAGCCCTTCATCAGGAATAAAGGCAGTGAGCCTGAAGCGTGGAGAGATAAGCTAGGGGAGGGTGGGGGTGGGGAGAGAGTAGCATAGAGTACAATGGGTGAGTGGGGGAGGAGATGAAGGTGATAGGTCAGGGAGGAGAGGGTGGAGTGGATAGGTGGAAAAAGAGCTAGGCAGGTCGGACAAATCCGGACAACCCATGGGGACAGTGCTGAGCTGGAAGTTTGAAACTAGGATGAGATGGGGGAAGGGGAAATGAGGAAGCTGTTGAAGTCCACATTGATGCCCTGGGGTTGAAATGTTCCAAGGCGGTATTAACCATTGCAGTATAAATGTTGCATTGCATTAACACGCATGTGGTTCTCTGCTGTCTGAATTAGGTCACTATTCTGGAAAGACTATCTAGTTTAACTTCTTTAAAAAAAGCCCACAAACTAACTAACACTCATATGTCACTGTGTTGAAATGCAAATTCTAACAATTATATCAACCTTTTTTCCCACCGTCACCTAAAGATTAGTCAAAATATATCATGAAGAAACATTTTTATTTTCCACAAAAAGTTATTTTCAGCTCTATTTGTATGCTCAATTAACTAATAATGTATTGACATTGTGAGTTTAATGAATATATATCCACATAAGTCCATTTAGATTACAATATTGGGTTTCCTTCATAGATGCTCTTGATAGAACACCTGCCATAACATTGGTAAAAACAATGACTGCAGATGCTGGAAACCAGATTTTGGATTAGTGGTGCTGGAAGAGCACAGCAGTTCAGGCAGCATCCGAGGACCAGTAAAATCGATGTTTCGGGCAAAAGCCCTTCATCAGGAATAAAAGGATTCCTGATGCCATATGGGCATCAGGGCAATGCCATAACATTGCCTTACCAATTAATTGTATGGCTGGTAGATTAAACTCCACCAAAAAAACCTGTAAGTTTGCGCCTTGGAATTTCACTCCCTATTTCTTTTACTATCATAAATACACTTTTTGCATGACTATCCTCTCTGTTATGTCTGTTTAATATATCTCTTTTATGCATTCTTTTTTCTTCTGTCTAGAGTGCTCTCTACATAATCCTCATAACTGAATTTCTTCTTGATGAGTTTTTCAAATTTTTAGAACATGGGCATTGCTGACTGGCCAGCATTTATTACCCATCCCTTGTTGTCCTTGAGAAGGTAGTGGTGTTATGACATGGGGTAAACCTTTCTGCTAATTTAAATCTGATACACAAAGAAGCTCACTTCACGCTGTAATCTGTTAAATTTCGAGAGGCAAAGAATTATCCCAGATCTCACTATTTAAAGGAGAAAATTAACAATTTTATTTTTTAAGTCCAAAGCAGCATTAAACAAACAACTTTTCACAACTCCTTTCTCTTAAAGCTATTTTTAGCCCCCTCTCTACTTTACTGATCCAATAAATTTCCTCTTAAATTTATGCAAAAGCGATTTCAAACCCAATTATCATATTTGATGTTGAATTTTCTCTGTAGATTTCTCTAGGTCGGCTTCAGTGTTCTGCTGCACACATTTCTTATGGACAGGTACCTTTTAGAGAGCTATTCTGCTGACAGTTGTTGCTTGCTTGGCTGCTCTTTGCTGTTCTCCACCTAACTGTTCAAAATGTCCAATTTTATACCCCGAAACATCAGATCATTTCATTGGTTTGATGTCTCCAAAACTGTAAAATTCAAATTCACTTGGATTTTGGTGTCTGGAGCATAATTTAACCTGATTGGTCAAGTTTGAATTTGTTTTTGTTCCATGGCAACACAGTTCCAGCTATTTAATTCAACCAAACGTTGTTCAGCACACTCTGTGCTTTCAGTCAGTCCTTGCCAGCTTCCTCTCTCTCTTAAAGCTACAGTACACACCTACACCTTCGTAACAGTGGTCAACTGCCTTCTTGGACTCCTTTAGTTTATCTTCTGTGCATTGATCCACAATGCCATTAGGGAGGGAATTCCAGGATTTTGACCCAGTGACAGTGAAGGAGCAGTGATATATTTTCAAGTCAGGACGGTAAATGGCTTGCAGGGGAACTTGAAGGTGGTGGTGTTCCTAATTATCTGCCCTCGCCCTTCTAGATGGAAGTTGTCATGGGTTTGGATGATCCTGTCTGAAGAGTTTTGGTGAATTTCTGCAATACATCTTGCAGATTGTACACACTGCTGCTACTGAGTATTGGCAGTTGAGGCAGTTGATGCTTTTGAATGTAGTGCCAATCAAGAGGGCCAGTTTGTTCTGGATCGTGTCAAGATTCTTGAGTGCTGTGGTTCTGTTCGCCGAGCTGGAAGTTTTTGTTGCAAACGTTTCGTCCCCTGTCTAGGTGACATCCTCAGTGCTTGGGAGCCTCTTGTGAAGCGCTTCACAGGAGGCTCCCAAGCACTGAGGATGTCACCTAGACAGGGGATGAAACGTTTGCAACAAAAACTTCCAGCTCAGCGAACAGAACCACAGCAACGAGCACCCGAGCTACAAATCTTCTCACAAACTTTGAAGATTCTTGAGTATTATTGGAGTTGCATCCATCCAGGCAAGTGGGCTATATTCCATCATACTCCTGATTTATGCCTTGTAGGTGGTGGACTGATTTTGGGGAGTCAGGAGGTGAGTTACTCACCACAATATTCCTAGCCTCTGGCCTGCTCTTGTAACCACTGTGTTTATGTTGTGAGCGAGGTTGAGTTTCTGATGATGATCCACAGGATGTTGATATGGGGGATTCAGTGATAGTTACACCATTGAGTAGTAAGGGGCAGCAGTTAGACTATCTCTTATTGGTGATGGCCATAGTCTGGCATTTGCCACTTGTCAGCCAAGCTTGGATATTGTCCAGATTTTCTTGCATTTGTACATGGACTGTGATAGTACTTTGCTTTTATTGTTTCTCTGGAGAGGAGTAGTGACAAAATATTTGAATTAGTCATAAAATACAGAATAAATGGTGGACTTCAGCATGTGGATTAATTAATAATAGCAAGCACTAATTTATTAAGGGGAGATCATGCATGACCAATTGAATTTTTTAAGAAGTTGACAAGGAGAATCATGAAGAAGGTTACAAATCACACAACACTGGGTTATAGTCCAACAGATTTAATTGGAAGCACTAGCTTTCGGAGCACTGCTCCTTCATCAGGCTCCTTCATGAATCCATGTAAGACTCTGTTAACTCATTTCCTAGATTAGAATCAGTCTAAACATTATGGCACAGACAGGGAACACAAGAGGGCTAACACCTTCAACATCTTAACATCTTCTCTGGGCTGACACCAATTGTTACAGTTAACCTAAGAATGTAAATTTTAAAGAAAGTTTTGTGATTTACATATGAAAGAAGTGAAACTATCATGGTCATTCTAACAGATAGAAGACTTAACAATCAAAGTATTTTTTCAATGTACAATTTCAGTTAACCTCACACTGTAAACTTTTGCTATAAATACTGTGTCTTACAATTGTGTACTCCACAACCACCTGATGAAGGAGCGACGCTCCGAAAGCTAGTGCTTCCAATTAAACCTGTTGGACTATAACCTGGTGTTTTGTGATTTTTAATTTTGTACACCCCAGTTCAACACCAGCATCTCCAAATCATGAAGAAGGTGGTATAGTAAATATGATCTGCAACAATATTAGCTTTTGACAACATTCCATACTGACAGATGAATTTAAAAATAAAAGCCCATTAGAGCTGATGGAATGTGATAAGTTGAATATTGGTTACCAGAGAAATGTGAGGTGATGCATTTGGGGAGGCAGAATTAGGTGAGGGAATTCACAAGTAACTACAAAAAAATACAAAGAGGTGCAGAGGAGGCGAGGAATCTTGGAGTGAAATAACAAAGGAGATTGAGAGAAGATTTGATTAAGATATACAAGTCCAAGTGCCTGCTGAGCAGGGGAAAGGAGGATTATTGCAGTGGTAATAGCATTCTATGATCTGTTGTGACATATTAATTTGACAGATTGGAAGTAATTATGCTATTTCTTTTTGACAGTGCCAAATATAGACTATGACGTCAGACGTGCATTTCCCAAACCTACTGATTACGTCGATAGATATTCACGTAATGTAACCTTTCATATTTCTTTAAATGAATTGAAATTGGTATATAATATATTTTATAATTGAGATGATATATTTGAGTAGATACAATTTGAAAATGAGATTTTAAAAGGGTAAATATACAAGGATATATTGGTGTAGAAATTCAGAAATCATTAAAAGTTTTAAAAAGTAAATAAAACATTCCAGAAGAATAAAATTAAAAAGCAGAGAAGTTATATTAAGTTCACTGTTTGATTTGATCTCACTTGGAGCATTTTATCTAGTTCTGTTGTTCATGTTACAAAAATGTACAAATAGAAATGCTGGAAAAGTGCAAAACCAAAATCACATCATTACCGTAGGGTACAACTAATGGAATAGCCTATTAATGCTGTAAAATTATGTGCAATAATAGAAGTTTAGCTGACACAGAAATTGCAAGCAGGATTATAAATAGAGTATTAATTAGAGTTAAAGAGTCATACAGAATGGAAACTGACCTTTGGTCTAACCCGTCTGTGCTGACCACGCATGCCAATGTAATCTAGTTCCATTTGCCAGCATTTGGCCCATATTCCTTTAAACTCATCTTATTCATATATCCATGCAATATTTTTTAAGTGCTGTAATTGTACCCACTTTCATCACTTCTTCTGGCAGCTTGTTTCATACATGCACTACCCTCTGCATGAAAAAGTTACTCCTGAGGTTCTTTTTAAATCTTACGTTCTCCCTGTAAACCTATGCTCTCTAGTTTTGAACTCCTCCACCCCAGGAAAAAAACACCTTGGCTATTCACCCTCTCCATGCCCATCATGGTTTTGAAAATTTCTGTAAGGTCAGCCATTAGCATTTGACGTTCCAGGGACAAAAGCCCCAGTTCTAAATTGGAGAAAGGCCAATTTTGACGGTATTAGGCAAGAACTTTCGAAAGCTGATTGGGGGCAGATGTTCGCAGGTAAAGGGACAGCTGGAAAATGGGAAGCCTTCAGAAATGAGATAACGAGAATCCAGAAAAAATATATTCCTGTCAGGGTGAAAGGGAAGGCTGGTAGGTATATGGAATACTGGATGACTAAAGAAATTGAGGGTTTGGTTAAGAAACAGAAGGAAGCATATGTAAGTTATAGACAGGATAGCTCGAGTGAATCCTTAGAAGAGTATAAAGGAAGTAGGAGTATACTTAAGAGGGAAATCAGGAGGTCAAAAATGGGACATGAGATAGCTTTGGCAAATAGAATTAAGGAGAATCCAAAGAGTTTTTACAAATACATGAAGGACAAAAGGGTAACTAGGGAGAGAATAGGGCCCCTCAAAGATCAGCAAGGCGGCTTTTGTGTGGAGCCGCAGAAAATGGGGGAGATACTAAGTGAGTGTTTTGCATCAGTATTTACATTGGAAAAGGCATATGGAAGATATAGACTGTAGGGAAGTAGATGGTGACATCTTGAAAAACGTCCATATTACAGACGAGGAAGTGCTGGATGTCTTGAATTGAGTAAAGATGGATAAATCTCCAGGACCTGTTCAGGTGTACCTGAAAACTCTTTGGGAAGCTAAAGAAGTGATTGCTGGGCCTCTTGCTGAGATATTTGTATCATCGATAGTCACAGGTGAGGTGCCAGAAGACTGGAGGTTGGCAAACATGGTGCCACTGTTTAAGAAGGGTGCTAAGGACAAGCCAGGGAACTATAGACCAGTGAGCCTGACATCAGTGGTGGGTAAGTTGTTGGAGGGAATCCTGAGGGACAGGATGTACCTG